>NC_069501.1:161309763-161537263 GCF_027579735.1 Bombina bombina
TGATTAACAACCTGCACTCAAGCAAAAATCTTTGCGTATTTCATTCCGTGTACAACTTGGAACTGGATACCAATGAGCAATTGAGTTAATTTGTCCCCAAACTACTAAGAATATTAATTTTAAGCTTTTCAAAACAGAAATCCATAAATAAATTAATACAAATATAAAAAAATATAATATAACATTATAATAAATTAGGCAAATTAATTAAAAATCTTAGTTTAATTATTAGTTTTAAGAAAGGTTTGTGTCACAATCTTACAGTCAGCTCAATTGAATTTCCATAGGGCTAAGAAGATATTTTAAGAATGTATTAAATGCTTTACACTGGAAACATAAGTCAGTCTCCCTTATATGCCTTTAAACACTGCTGTAAATTAGAGTGCAAGCTCTTCTGAGCTATTCCCACTATGTTCTGTTTGTCCTTTCCTGTTAAAAAAAAAACCTTACTTCCTTTGAATGTATTAAATCAAAACTGTAAAGTGCTGTGGACACAAAAAGTGCTATACAAATAAAAATACACCGATACAAGCATAAGTCTGATAAATTCAATAAATAAAACATTTCATCATTGTGATAAATCGTGATAAATAAATACAGCATAAACCTCTACAAACTTAGAGGCAATAGCTACAAAGAAAAAAAACAATATGGTAATGTATACCAAGACTTATAAAGTGACAGATTGAGCAATTACCACAATGTCAGCTAAATAAAATATGTACAGTAATATACCTCCTGCTGTTTCGTGCATTTGGTGTCTTGCTACTTTGAGCCCAGCATATTCTGCAGCAGCTGCAACAGCCTGTGCAAAATCAGCATCAGTGAAAAATGAACCATCAGACGAGCTGACGCTGGATCGTCCACTAGAAACATTGTCTTCTTCCGAGGCGGATCCCCATCCATTGATCATAGAACCAGTTACAGAACTTTCTAAATCCCCAACACTAGAAGCAGGAGTCTGTTCCAAGCCACGCAAAAGAAGTCTACGACTTTGCATCTTAGCAACTTCCATTTCTGCTTCATCTCCTTCCTCTTCAGGAACGTCTGTATCCATATCTGAAACTATTGGTCCAGAAATATAACCATATGTATGTGGTGGAGATATGGGTCGTGGAGGTGGCGGAGGACTGATCTGATGGCGCCTGCAAGCCAAAATTAGCTAAATTATTCAATGTGCCCATTAAACAAAGTAACAGGCTTATAATATATGCTCCAAAATGAATGATAAATTACATAACTTCTGGGCATATCAAAATAAGCATCAAGACAAAACATTTTAGGTCACTTTTAAACATATAAATTTAAATGGTATAATTATAACTTAGTTTCCAAATTTAATTAATTACGCGTGAACTAATAATAATATGGCAATAAATCTTCATCTGACTAAAAGGGTCATAAAAATCAAAATCACATTTTTATGATAGAGCATGCAATTAAAGAAAAACCAACAAAAACTTTCCATTTTGCTCCCATTATCAAATTGTTCACACTTTGAGACAGCAGTGCATGTGTTAATAGTATATAGGTCTGTGATTGGCTGATGCCTGTCACATGTTAGGGGAATAGAGAAATAAAAGGAAAAAGTAGAAAAAAATCTACTGCTCTTTTGAACTTTAAAGTAAAAGTCATTGCAGTATCTTTAGTTTGCATTTGTTGATTATGCAATTCTATGGCCCTTTCATTTCTGAAACATTTCAAAGCTGATTTCAAAAGCTCCATTAAATAGCAAATCCAGAGTTTCAAGGCCAGTTTATTGTGTTATTTAGCCAGAATGCACAATCGGAGACATTTTGTCTCGAGTCAAAAACAAATCACATTGATTAACTGATTGATTTTGTAGCTTAATCAATAAAAGATAAAAAGTTAAAAAAATTAGGTTTATAAAAAAAAAATAAGGAAAGGAGTGAACTAGCAATGAAGGTCATAATGTAAAAAAAAGAAGGGGAACAGAGGGTAGGAATAAGGAAATATGATCCAGAATTGTTATCAAAAAAGCTGATAAAGCAGAAAGTCGGCCTAGACTTGCAGATTCACTGTAACAGCAGAATTATACTGAGAGAAGCAGGGAGTTAATCTATGCTGATCAGGTTCCCTCATTCAAGTAAGATCAGGAAATGAGAAAAACATTTAAACGTGTAAAACTGCATTGATGAGAGCTTATCAGCCCTAGAAGCAGTATATGCAGCCTGTAACTATTTGATTTTTGTTTAAGCACATCTTAGTGAGCAGAAACCTCATTTCGAGAATTAACTGGTTTTCAATATGTGTTGATGGCAGGAAACAAGATCCTATTACAGCTATTGACTTGCGTCATAAGATTTGTGCACTTACTATAAGTCCAGGCAAAATATATTTTTCACCAAGCAGACAAATTTGCAAAACTGATAGGAAATCCTTGATAGAAAATGATTTTACCTTCTGTCAGGATGATGCTGAATATGACCAAGCTCATCTTGGCAGTCCTGCAGCATCGGTTGAAGCTCCTCTTGGGGTGATGGAGTAAGAGTGGCAGTGGATTGGTGGCTATAGGATACAGCAGCTGGTGAAGATGCAGCCCCTCTGATTGGTGGTGTGGGTCCTCTCTCATCCTCTTCCTCCAGTTCATCTTGCTGAAGGTACATCCGTGTTGGTGGCATAGGACAAGGCAGTTCTCTGTCATAGCTGGAATATAAATGGAGAACAAAATAATGTGAATTGAAAATACACCCAAAACTGAGCCATGCTAAAGTTAAATACCATTCAATACAATTAAATCGATTTAAGTGTTAATGTTTAATTGTAGTTAAAATAGTCACTTATTAGATCTAACTAAGAGATAGTTTAAGACAGTGATAGATTTGATTGCAATATTTTATAACTAAGGCTTCTGTATGATGACTTGCATTAAGTAACATGGTAATTAAAGGTCAATATAGTTTAGGCTTCCATATTGTGGTATTAGCATAACTATCAGTTAATTAAAGGAATATACAAGTGTAAAACTGCTCAGTTGTATTACAGCATTAAATCCCTTTTTTACTGCATAGTTCTTGCAAAGTCATGCACCTAGACGCAAAGCGCATTCGCGCTCCTGAGCAGGACATTAGAAATGACTGGTGGATACATAAGTATGCCACTCCTGATTGAATGTCACTCCAGTTTCACCAGGTGTCCTTCTTGAGAGCTTAAATGCATTGTGCTCAGATATGCAACTTTAAGTCTTTAACAATGTGCTTTAAAATAAAATATAGAGTATTTACAGGGCGAAAACACAGATGTTAAAGAAATATTAAAGGGACAGTCAACACCAGAATTTTTGTTGTTTAAAAAGAAAGATAATCCCTTTATTACCCATTCCCCAGTTTTGCATAACCAACACAGTTATAATAATACAAGTTTTACCTCTGTAATTATCTTGTATCTAAGCTTCTGCTGACTGCCCCCTTATTTCAGTTCTTTTGACAGACATGCAGTTTAGCCAATCAGTGCTCAGTCCTAGGTCACTTTACGTGCATGAGCTCAATGTTATCTATATGAAACATGTGAACTAATGCCCTCTAGTGGTTAAAATGTATTCAGATTAGAGGCAGTCTTCAAGGTCTAAGAAATTGGCATATGAACCTCCTAGTTTTAGCTTTCAACTAAGAATACCAAGAAAACAAAGCAAAATTGGTGATAAAAGTAAATTGGGAAGTTGTTTAAAATTGCATGCCCTATTTAAAAGATGAAAGTTTTTTTTGGACTTGACTGTCCCTTTAACACATCACAATATGTAACATTTAATGAATTGTATTGCAAAAAGAAAGTCTGATTACTGACCTGTCATCAGCAGACAGTGTATAGTCCTCACCAGTGCCATGGGGTGGAGGGTGAGCAGGGGGTGGAGGCAATAAATCTGCCCAATTCATGCCAGCTTGTTTCGATACTTTAGGTGTGCGAGTACTCTTCTTATGACCTTGACTTCCTACAGAAATAAGAAGATGAAGCACTATATATTAGAACAAAAATCATTTATGTCTTTTAAAGGCATTTCTTATTAAATATATACAAGAAAAACAATCATTTAGGATAAATTAAGATAGGCATAATTTACCCAGAAACATATACATTATGTTAATAGCTACTAAATACCTAACAGCAATAAATTCACAAGTGAATTTTACAAGCAATAGCATTTAGAGTGATCTTTCTCTAGCAATTAATTGCTTTATAGATTATCATCTAAAACAAATGAGCTGTAGACATATTTTCTCAAGTGCTTTTTATTATTTAATTGCTGCAACCAAAAATACAATATGATTTTGATATGATCTATTAAAGTTTCATTGTTGCATTAAGTCAGTGAATATGTGTCATTTGTACTTGTCCACAAATTGTTTTAGGCAAAATTGTTGTGGTTTACAAATTATTGACTATCAAAATGATTAAAATATCATTATTTTTTCAATTTGTATTACATTTTTTTCTCTTTTAAAATATATTTCCCATTTTCCTATTATTATAGTAAGCAAAAAAATAATTTTATTAAAGGGACACTGAACCCATTTTTTTCATGATTCAGATAGAGCATGACATTTTAAGCAACTTTCTAATTTACTCCTATTATCAATTTTTCTTCTTTATTTTAAAAGCAGGAATGTAAATCTTAGCAGCCAGCCCATTTTACATTCAGCACCATGGATAGCACTTGCTTATTGGAGGCTTACATTTATCCACCAATAAGCAAGCATAACCAAAAATGGGCCAGCTCCTATGCATCACATTGCTGCTTTTTAAATAAAGATAGCAAGAGAACGAAGAAAAATTGATAAGAGGAGTAAATTAGAAAGTTGCTTAAAATTGTGTTTAGTGTCCCTTTAAGGCACATTTCCTATCATTATTTTATATAAGGAGTTAGCTATTTAATTTTTTTCATGTGTGGTGTTACAGACAGACATAAATGTTTTGCATTGTTAACCCTTTAAAGACCAGCAAAGGTTGCGTGTGACATTTTTTTTTTAAATTGGCCATGGTTGTGATGTTACGGCCCATCTGATTAGTTCATTAGGCTCTGGAGCAATATGCAATGAGGCAGGGAGCAGACTGGCGCATGCGCTATGACGCAAGATCAAGAGAAATATAATGTATGCACTTGTCTAGATGGAAATTACAGGGACATTATAGTGAAATTATATTAATTATATTAATTATAAATAGGTATATGATACATCAACCAGCTCATTATAGTCAATAAATTTCTGTCAATGACCTAGAGATATTATTATTATATTATATATAAATATTGCAGGTGATAACACTTGCCTGGGACTGGGGAAACTGTATTCTTTTGGCATTAAAATCTAACCTATAGTATCGCTGAGAAGTACATACATGTATGCAATAAGCATATTGAATAATTGGGTGCTAAACCAGTGTTTTATTATTTATATATGCTCATATATTTTAGCCCATTTGCATTTCCATACCAATTTGTCAAACAAAGAGTTTAAAAATGTAATTTTAAATATCAGTTGTACTTACCAGAAGTACTACTCCCCCGATCAGAACTGTTGTAAGAGCCACCGGTGTTCTGATCATGCGCCTGGTTGTATGGTATTGTTGCAGGCATCGTGTCCGCCACCCTGTAGTCTATTAAAACATTAAATAGAAAATGTAATTCTGACTTCCATGCAACTGTTTACAAGGTACAATAGTTACTTGCCTAGGGGCAACAGGGATTCACAGGCCCCTGCAAATACCTGGCAGAGGGGCAGGGTACATAACTATGGAATCTAACTGGAAGAATTGTGCTACCAATACATAATTACATATTACATTACATATAATTACATATTACTTACAAATAAAACACATGTGATGTAAGCAAATACATTTATACTCTGCTTTTATAATAGATCAAATAAAGCCAAATTAATACAGTTTATACAATTACTACAACTTTCTAACATTGCAGTTCTTAAATCTACAATTAACCATTATATTAAATATCATACTGATCTTATGTGCGGCACATTACTTGTTACACAGTGACCACAAATAAGTATTGTTCTAATATTCTTCTAGCATATATTCATATGTATATTGTCTACCAGCATATTACCAGAATTTTCTATCAAATAAATATTCACTGCTGTCAACAGCAACTATCCAATATAGGGCAAACACACTCACAAGACAAAAAAACACAGACACATGTGCACACATACTCCTATACAGGCACAGGTGCACATACACACACAGACAGGAATATAAAGATACATGCACATACACACATATATACAGACACACGTGCATATACACACAAACACGCACACATCTACTTATACACAAACATGCACACATATATACAGACACACATGCACACACACATCTACATATACACACATACACATATACAGACGCACGTGCACACACACACACACACATATATATATACACAAACATGCACACATATTTACATACACACGTGCGCACACACACACATCTACATATACACACATACAGACACACGTGCACACACATATATATATATACACAAACATGCACACATATTTACAGACACACGTGCGCACACACACACATCTACATATACACACACACATACACATATACAGACACACATGCACCTACACATGCAGAAAAATACACACACATATATAACAGGCACACATACACAGACAGACAAAAGTACACACACACGCATGCAGACACACATACATGCACATACAGACACACATACATGCACATACAGACACACATACAAGCACATACATACACACATACAGGGTCAGACTAAGACCTCCATGAAAAAAATTGGTGAAATGCCCCTGATCATCTGCCCCACTGCTACAGACCCCCACCCAGGGCCCTCACTCTTCAGGCCAAGACCTCACACTCCAGAGACCCTAAGGCCCTATAGCAACAAACCCTTTATGCCTTTATGCCTAAGCACAGTGGCCCCACTCGAGGGTCAAGGTCCCCACTTGAACCACCTTTAACTGTTAGTTCATTTAACCAGCTGTGAATGTGAGCAGAGGCAGCACACCAGGAGTAGCTTCAGGATGACTGGGGCACAAAGAGAGACCCCAACATTATCCATGTGGGTGATGCCCCCGACCCAGGCAACACCACTGATGCACCACTGATGGGCATCCAACGTGCCAGGCCCTCAGTCCAGGTCCTATCTGCTCAACTGCTCAGCCCACCCCTGCACACATACATACAGATAAGCACACATACACACATTTACAGACACGTGTGCACATACAAATGTACACACACATGCAAACTGACAGATGTGCATGAACACACGTGCAAATACACACACAAATGTGCACACACATACAAACAGACATACTGTATGTGCATGCACACACGTGCACACACACACACAAATGTGCACACACATACAAACATACATATGTGCATACACACACAAATGCACACACACGTATAAAGACATAGACACACACAGTAAATATTCTTGATTTCACTAGAGTGTTTACACAACAAGCATTATGCCTTTTGGGAGCTGACTTGCTTATTACAGAAGATTCATTTATATTGTTCCCTTTCCTACAGGGAAAAACATCCCTCAGTACTTTACTGCTCTACTTTTAAGTGAGTCTTTTCACTCAATGAACTCGACACATTGGGGCCGAATTATCATTGTCTGATACGTTGTAGCGTATCATGTCCGCCACACATCGCTGAATGCCGACAGTGTTTAACATTGCACAAGCAGTTCTAATCGGCCACTAACAGGGGGTGTCAATCAGACCGATTGTATAGTATCGAGCACATTGATCTCCGCAGCCTCAGAGGCGGTGGACAAGTTAAGGAGCAGCGGTCTTAAGACCACTGCTTCATAACTGCCGTTTCTGGCGAGCCTGAAGGCTCTCGCAGAAATAGGGGCATCAGGGGCTGTTCGGCCCTTGATTAATTGGCCCCATTGTATTCAGGTCACTGTAAATTTGTATATTAATAACAAACATGCAGTGAACTAGCAGCTTCAGTAAGGACATGAAGTCTAAATTCTGTTTTCTAATAGTAACTTATTGTTAGAAACATCTGCTTCTGGCAAACACACCAACAAAGACACTGCACAATGTCTCCCAGATGTGACAAACTGCAGCACTGCACCAAAAAGACCCAAAGACACAAGTCTTATTTCCTCTGAGCAACACTATGGCAACTGATCAAAGTTTTCTGTTTGCAGCAAAAGAAGAGTTTCTGTCAGCAACTACAGAGGGATCAAGAAATAAGATTTATATATTATTAACAAACATTAAAAGTATCATCTGAAACTGTTGATGTTTAAAACTTCTTGGAGATTAAAGCCATCGGGTGACATATCCGCTTGCATACAAAGAACCACGGCAAAGTTAAGAAGAAAATGACGTGTTTTTTTAAGCCCAAAGGAAAATATGTTCAGTGTTTGGGTTTTTATGCAAACCATGTAAGTAATATATTCATGTTTAAAGTGTTTTTATTGTCTCTAGACCGCTGGTTTTCAAACCTGTTCTCAGGCCTCCCTGACAGGCCACATTTTGAGAATATCTGAACAATGTCTAACATGCAAGTCTGTAAAAAGCACTGAGATAAGGGGCAGTCTACAGAGGTATAGTAATATAACTGTGTTGTTATGCAAAACTGGGGAATGGGTAATAAAGGGATTATCTATCTTTGTAAACAATAACAATTTTCAAGTCGACTGTCCCTTTCATTTTGACTTTAGTGGTCCTATAAATTGCCTGCTCTTTCTGAATCATAAATGTTTCATTCTGATTTTAGTGCCCCTTTAGAAATTTAACATAGAACTGTTCTTTGTCTCTTGGTTTGTCTTCTCTCTCAGGGAGTGCTCTATAAGCCTGATATGTATCATTTTTCTACTGAAATGTTGACAGCAACATGTCAAGAATAAAGACAGTGAATTACCGCTATTTTAAATGTCAACACATGGCATACAGAAAAGTGGTCAATTAACCACTAACATATTTACTTTATTTGATTTATATAGATTAGTGAATTTTAAATTGAAATTTATTTTTTATTCTTTTTGCAAAATAAATGCATTTGAAACAATGTGTATATACGCCCCCTACCACTGTATGCTCAGCAGGTCACATGCAACCTGTCATAACATTTACTAGTAGCATTTTTGTCAACATAAATTGTAAATTTCAGATGAAGAACTGAGCATTTCAAAACTGACCTATGTCCCATTAAACACCTTGAGATTTTTATATAAAATGTTTAGATATGCATAATGTAAACAACTTTGTAGTCTACTTTCAATATTATTTTTGCCCCCCTTTTAATATAATTGAGCAATTTCTAATTCTCAGAACTTGAAATGCATCCTGCTGACTTCTCACGTTTAACTCTGCTACATATCTGTCCCTCATTGGGTTTAACTGATAGCAACTGCAAAATTATTCACTGTATACTAACTTTATGACAGTCTCTAGATATCTTGCCTGAGACAAAAGCCCAGATTGTCTCCTCCAAATAAGGCAAATTGCTTAGCTATTGCAGTAATAAGGATGCTAATTTGTTTTAAAATGTTAAGACTTGACTGATTTTATAGCAACACAACAGAATGTCTTGTAATTCTAAGATCCCAGATTACAAGTGGAGTGCTATTAATAGGACAGGGTGAGCTACCAATATCTCAGGCCCACAATCTGGTATTACTAGTCCACGGTAAAAAAAGATTTACCACAGAATGTTTAGATCCCAACACCTTGAACTCTTTGTCATGTTCCTCAAACCATTCCTTAACAATGTTGTCGCAGGATGCATTATCCTGCTGAAAGAAGTCACTGTCATCAAGGAACACCATTGCCATGAAGGGGTTGGTGGTACGTGTCAAAGTAACATCCACATGAATGCCAGGATCTAAGGTTTCCGAGCAGAACATTGGCTAGAGCATAACACTGCCTCCGCCAGCCTGCCTTCTTCTCATAGTGCATCCTGCTGCCATCTTCCCCAGGTAAATGACGCATCCACCTCATCTAACAGAAAACATGATTCATCAGTCCAGGCAACCTTCATCCATTGCTCCATGGTCGAGTTCTGACACTCATGTCCCTGTCAAAGGCACTTTCAGCGGTGGACAAGGGTCATCACTGGCACTCTGACTGGTCTGCGGCTACGCAGCCCTATACGCAGCAAGCTGCAATGCACTATGTGTTCTGACACATTTCTATCATGGCCAGAATGATTTTTTTTCAGCAATTTCAGCTACATTAGTTCTTCTGTGGGATCGGACAAGACGGGCTAGCATTTGCTCCCCATGTGCATCAATGAGCCTTGGGCATCCATGAGACTTACTCCGGTTTACTGGTTGTCCTTCCTTGCACCACTTTTGGTAGATACTAACCACTGCATACCAGAAATACCCCACAAGACTTGATGTTATTGAGATGCTCTGCCCCAGTCGTCTAGCCATCACTATTTGGCTCATTCCAAAGTCACTCAGATCTTTTTACTTGCCCATTTTTCCTGCTGCCAACATATGAGATTCGAATACTGACTCTTCACTTGGTTTTAATGTTAATGCTGATCAGTGTACACACACACACACATACATACATATATACTGTGTATACCTCTGAGCCCTTCCCAGTCAAACACTTTGTTATATATCATATCCCTTTAAGTAGTCTATGGGGAGAGGGACTTAGCACCAGCACAAGGTGTTTACAGCTCCATTAAGCATGTTTTTCTCATTGCCTGTGCAAAAAAAAAAATGCTGATGTTGTATCTTAGTGATGAACATAGAGGGAATGTCATATTTTAACGAGGCTTGCATGTTACAAGTATTGTGCAAAAATTAGCAACCAGATATCTTGATTACATATGAGGTTAATTAATGAGGTTAATTGGAAGAAAACTAAATTTCCACAGTACATAAAAAGATGTCAGAAGGTTGTTTGACATTGTGGCATAAGAAAACTGTCAACATGTATTCATTAGGGAGATTTTCTCATGAAGGCTGTACCCTGTAGTTATTAGTGTTATATACGCATGCAGGGTTTATATTTACATTGCATGATTGAGATGTGGAACAACAGCTGTGCTCGCTGAACTGGACTATAATCACATCACAAAGAGGTCACAAGGTACCTATGTAGCTCTATATGAGTCACTAACAATGATTTTCATTGCCAGGCATTCTCTTTAAATCACTGTACAGGGTAACATATAAAATAGCACTACATGTACAGGTACCCCGAAAAGCAATTTGTGTTCAATATTGCAAGTATTTACATTGTTTTCTAGATTCTAGGCATTCCGTTAAATATACTTTCAGTTACAACTTAGATATTTTTATTTTACAGAAAGTTTTATGATCTATTTTTTTGTTAAAATTTTGTTTTTCCTCATTAAAGGGGCATACTATTGTAAAATAAAATGTTTCATTTAGTTAAGTATTTTTAAGTTTTAAATTTATAGTCAAAGTTGTACTCTTGTGTCAGAATAATACTCTACAGCACCTTTAAAGTGAAAGTCAACCATAGCGTTTTTTAAACAAATAAAGGGCATTTTCATTCATAAAGTATAAGATAATTCATGCAGAAAGTGCTTTTATTCGCTTCAACCGTTCGCCAATCTTAGCTGTTACGGCAGCTCACGGCAATACATTTTTTTGCTAAGAAGTGACATTTTCATCTCTTAGCCAATAGCCGTGCGGTAAATCCGGTTTGGCGCCCATGGGAGCCGGGTTTACCACACAGGAATGCCCATACCCCACACATGAATGCCCATACCCCACACAGGAATGCCCATACCCCACACAGGAATGCCCATACCCCACACATAAAATGTGGTCTCTGGTCCACTTGACCCTGCATGTGTACTACGCAGGCTTAATTCCCCAGTCTCCTAAATGGCTCATAACCCTCCCTTATAGTGAAAAGACTGCTCCCCTGGCCCGAATGGCTCTGCCTCTAGATTTATCAGCCATCTCCTCCCTTTGTCTGCTGGTTCGCAGAAGAGAACCTGGAGTCAGTATTTATCAAGCCCCTGTCCACCATAGATTGATCAATTGAGCAATGAGTACTGACACTCTCAGGCCCATTTATCAAGCTCCGCGCTTCATAACCCTGTCCACCTGCTCTGAGCAGGCAGACAGGAATCGCCGCAAATCAACCCGATCGACTCGATTGACACCTCCCTGCTGGCGGCCGATTGGCCGCGAGTCTGCAGGGGGCGGCGTTGCACCAGCAGCTCTTGTGAGCTGCTGGTGCAATGTTAAATGCGGAGAGCGTATTGCTCTCCGCATTCAGCGATGTCTTGCGGACCTGATCCGCACTGTCGATCAGGTCCGCAAGCCCTTTGATAAATGGGCCCCATAGCCTTTGAATTGCCTAGCCCCACCCTTCAGAGCCAGCCCTAGAGTTTGACTTCAAAGATTCTAAATGCAAATCTTGAGACTAAGGTATTTGAAACTGTATAATTTAAAACTGTGGACAGTGGAATTTCTTAAAACATACATTATGGTTTATTTTCTGATTGTTTAGAAAATTAAATAAATTGTATAGCCTGAATATTTTATCCTTTAATATACAAAATACAGTTGAATTGCTATTTGTTAAAACTATACAGAAAAGTGAACTATCAAAGGTATAAAAATGTAAACTTGGCAAAAATTGCAGGGAACAAAACAAAAACCAGCAAAAGCCACTTCACAGAAGCGGAGATATTTAAATAATACCATAACATTGTTTTGATTGTTTGTCTATTGCTTGAATGAATCAAATAGGTCTCTCAACTTCTTCAAATATAGACCTTCAGGTTTTTTTTTTTCAAGTGAGTCAAAATGATTTAGGTAGCAATTTGATGCAATTTTTTCTGGTTGAGATTTTGAGCTTACTGGAAACTAACTTCAATGTAGGTTACCTACAACAGATAAATAGCAATACTGTGACAAAGACAAAACTAATGCATATTGGCTAAATTGTCTTAGTAAGTCATCACCTTTATCGTAACAAGTAATTCAATAAATAATGGCACTCTTTATTGCCCGGGAATAAGCATCAGGAGAAGTATAGTGCTAACTCATCTATTGTTCTTAATAAATTAAAGGGACAGTCTACACCAGAATTTTTATTGTTTAAAAAGATATCCCTTTATCACCAATTCCCTAATTTTGTATAACCAACACAGTTATATTAATACACTTTTTACCTCTGTGATTACCTTGTTTCTAAGCCTCTGCAAACTGCCCCCTTATTTCAGTTCTTTTGACAGACTTGAATTTTAGCCAATCAGTGCTGACTCCTAGGTGACTCCACGTGCGTGAGAACAGTGTTATCTATATGACACACATGAACTAACACCCTCCAGTGGTGAAAAACTTTCTAGATGCATTCAGATAAGAGATAGCCTTTAAGGTCCAAGAAATTAGCATAAGAACCTGCTAGGTTTAGCTTTCAACTAAGAATACCAAGAGAACTAAGCAAAATTGGTGATAAAAGTAAATTGGAAAGTTGTTTAAAATAACATGCCCTATTTGAATCATGAAAGTTTATTTTGGACTTGACTGTCCCTTAAAAACACACAGATATAAAAATATACAGCATGCTATTCAAATTTGACTAGTAAAAATTGTCACGTGACATTCTGAGAACAGCATTGAAGCATATGTGAACAAAAAAGTGTATGCATGAGATGAATCTTCATATGTTCAGTAGATTGAGTGCAGTAAAAAACTTATGGCTGTGACACACTGCAAGCGGATCGGAGCAGGTAAATGTGGCTATGCGCGCTCAGTGTGTCTTGCCTTTTTCATCTCTGAGCACTCTGCTGCATCAGGTCGCATAGCTGAGCGCTCAGAGATTAAATACTTGAACTTCAGAAGCGATGCAACGCAGTGAAAAGCAGCTGTTTCGCCTCGCACCGCATCGTTTGCAGTGTGTCACTGCCTTAAATCCCAGAACCTGCAATTTCTTTCAACAAACATTTATACTAAAAGGCTCTAAAATGTTTCAGAAACTTACATTTATTTTATTGCATAGCAAGCTTGCAACTTCACCCTGTCACTTCTACAAAAATAATTTCACTCTGTTTAGCCCTTTAATGAAGTGGTAAATCGTACATCATTGTGAGACTGGAAGATAGTAGTGCAGTGGTGGTTATTCTTGTTCTGTAGCATAACAAGTAAAATTTGTAGGTTTTCAATCCTTTTTCATGCCAATAAAATCCCACAAAAAATAAATATGTACTATCAAATTGTGACTATCTTCTCTTTAATAAAAAATATATTTTAAAACGCATTACAGTTTGTTTTTTTATAGATATTCCTGTGCTTACTAAAACGGCTTCTTGTTTTCATGCACTGAAGGCGTGGCTGTCCAATAATAGAAAATGTGGGAGTTGTCTGTATTAGCCAATTGATTTATCAGGATACATTGTGCACAAGAATTCGTCTCATGCTACTTTCAACATCAATTTGAAGAGCCTTATTTTTTCATACAAAAAAATATTTATAGCACTAAATAAATGCTCGAAAAAAGATCACAAACTTCAGCAAAAAGTGGCTCCAGAACTATTTCAACTCCTAAACAACTCAACAAATCACCTGATCAAGGATTGTCAGTATGAGAAAAAAACTCTTAATTATTTAACATGACATGAATATTATCTCCCACAGTCTATTAAATGTATATTTGCTTTTGCAGACCATATCAATATAAAACATTTATCTGCAGAGTAAATAATAAGCTCACAGCTGGGAAATGTGTATGTCTTTGTATAAGGCGGGAAAAATATCTGTACCATTGCCAAAAATATTTTGAAAATGTCAATTATACATATTATTGTAGTGATTTATTTTTTAAAATGTTCATAAGCAGCACATTTCTAGTATGTATTATTATTACTAATTGGAATACTATTAATTATAATTACATTATGGCAGATAGAATTAAGATTAAAGGCAGGTTTTTATTATAACCAATAGTATAAAATATAAAATAGTAAAGATTACAATCACAATATGGATTTGACGTTCCTAATTAGCCAATCACAGTTTGCCTAAATTAAAACTATAATTGGCTAGTGCCATATAACTCTTTATTATTTTATTCACGCTCAACTGTATTACGCAAAACTTGTTATTGTTAATTGTAATACATTTTTTGCTGTATATATTGCTCCTTTGATGTTTCTAGATGTATGGAATGTGTTCGATATAGGCATTAATCATATTACATTTATTTAGCACCTTAATTCATTTTACCAGACGTTAACTATATAATGTTATGGAAGATTTTAAAACATATATAATTTTTTCTCTTTGATGTTTGTTTACAAGAACCCAAATTATATCTAGTTTTTTATATAAAATTTCTAGAGCTAAGTAATCTTTTTAGACTAAGTTGTCAACAATAACTCCTGTTACTTTATCACTATTAACCAATCAGAATAGCTTTTGTATTAAATGATAACCTTAACATTTGTAAGCCCTAAACAGGGAAAAATGTTGGGGAAATAGTCTGGAGAGTGTAAGCATAGGCATTATCTAAATTTTCTCAAAACACCAGCACTATTTTATGCAGGAAAAGCATGACAGGTCATGCAATTTAAGGCTTAGAACAAAAATTGCACATCCTGGTTTTCTTTAGGTACTTGGAAGACATACTAAAGCTTCAGTTGCACTGATTCACTTTTCATGAAAAATAAGCAAATAAAAATAGCAAATGCCTAAAAGAAAATATGAACTTGAAATGTCCCTCGATATAAAAAAAAAGACTTAAAATAATATAAAATAAAAAAGATATGAAACAATTAAACTTACACAAATAGCAAATACCTTTCACATCTTCACAGGCTTACATTGCATGCCTGCGTGCAGCAAGAAAAATAGGTCAGGCTAAATGAACTACTGTGCAGCTGTAAAAGAACATGTTTTTTTCTGGGGCTGCTTTCAATTTCATTATGTGGCAAGTCACCAAGATAGGTTTAACAGTTCAAAGCTGGCACTGATCTGGATTCTGAGGGATACCACTTTTGCAAATCACGTTATTAAAGTGTATTGCCTGGTGCTGTAGCCCGCAGCCTAGTAATAAAGAGATATACCTATTTCTTTCCACTCACATTAGTGAAACTTGCCCTTAAGACAACAGGACTACATTGCAATGTTTCCAGCTAAAACTGATATAAATTTATTTTGGACTCTAAGGGAAAAAAAACTAGCATACACAACAAAGATTTTAACAGCAAAATGGGGTTAACTACATGAATTCCCTCAGATCAAGATCCATGTACAGATAAAACGTAATAATATTAAGCAATAAATCAGGCCAGGTATTCGTTGTCATAAGGATATGGTCATAATTAAACTTTTCTTACATATGAATATTGAGATTATGATTTATATTTAATCATAGGTTAGACATAACATGATTCTACTGTATCTTCCTCATGAATTAAAGATTACAATATTTCTAAACCAGTCCCTCATCCAGTATAACATTTAGATCGAATCTCAGCAGATTAATTTTGTTTTATTTGATTTTATTTTATCTGCAGTTTATTATTTGCCATTCTAAATTTGGTTGCAAAGGTTAGCAGAGTGCTAATTATCTTTTTTGACATTGTTAATCTCGATCTCCTGCATTTACATGTATAGTAGCTCTTTCCTTTGCATGTGTTAAAGATGAATGGGAAATGCTGCCTCTCATTATTAAAAAGATCTAAGCTCAGATCCCCAGAAGACTTCACCTTCCAATAAAAGTAATAAAAGGCAAAGCAAGCCCAGTGTGCTTTAACTGTACATGGAAGAATTTAAGGTTGATTTGATATGAACTACAACTGCTCACACAGCTATTGAAAAAAATGTAAGTCAAATTGTAGGCACCCCTTGATATCTTAATGACCTAAATGACATACATGTAAGGCGGTATATTATTATTATAATCATTCTTAATATTATTAATAATAATAATAATTGTATTAACAATAATAATAATAGTTTTAGTTATTATTATTTTTATTAATAATAATAACAATTTTATTATTAATAATCGTCTAGATTACGAGTTTTGCGGTATGAGTGAAAAAGCAGCATTAAGGCTCATAACGCTGCTTTTTCACTAGCGGTGGTATTACGGGTCTTGCCGATTTAGGGGCACCGCACACTTTTTTGGCCGTACCGCAATTTGCGTAAAGTCTTTTTTCAATGGGACTTCCATAGCGCCGGTATTACAAGCTTTTTCTGGAAAGCCAAAAGGTGAGCGGTACAGCCTATCCCGCAAGATTTGTAACGCAATCTAAAGTTAGTAGTTATGAGTTTTACGCTACAAAGCTGTAGCATAAAACTCATAACTAAAGTGCTAAAAAGTACACTTACACCCATAAACTACCTATTAACCCCTAAACCGAGGTCCTCCCGCATCGCAAACACTAAAATAAAATTATTAACCCCTAATATGCCGCTCTGGACATCGCCGCCACTATAATAAACATATTAAGCCCTAAACTGCCGCACTCCGGCCTCGCAAACACTAGTTAAATATTATTAACCCCTACTTTGCTGCCTCCGACATTGCCGCCACCTACCTACATTTATTAACCCCTAATCTGCCGCCTCCAACGTCGCCGACACTATACTAAATTTATTAACCCCTAAACCTAAGTCTAACCCTAACACCCCCTAACAAATATAATTAAAATAAATCTAAATAAAACCTACTATTAATAACTAAATAATTCCTATTTAAAACTAAATACTTACCTATAAAATAAACCCTAAGCTAGCTACAATATAACTAATAGTTACATTGTAGCTAGCTTAGGGCTTATTTTTATTTTACAGGCAAGTTTGTATTTATTTTAACTAGATAGAATAGTTTCTAAATAGTTATAAACTATTTACTAACTACCTAGTTAAAATAAATACAAATTTTCCTGTAAAATAAAACCTAACCTGTCTTACACTAACACCTAACATTACACTATAATTAAATAAATTAAATTAATTAAATACAATTACCTAAATAACAAAAAAAGAAAAAAAACTCAATTACACAAAATAAAAAAAGAAATTATCAGATATTTAAACTAATTACACCTAATCTAATAGCCCTATCAAAATAAAAAAGTCCCCCCCAAAATAAAAAAAAAACCCTAGCCTAAACTACCAATAGCCCTTAAAATGGCCTTTTGCGGGGCATTGCCCCAAAGAAATCAGCTCTTTTACCTGTAAAAAATTTTACAAACAACCCCACAACAGTTAAACCCACCACCCACACAACCAACCCCCCAAATAAAATACTAGCTAAAAAAACCTAAGCTCCCCAGTGCCCTGAAAAGGGCATTTGTATGGGCATTGCCCTTAAAAGGGCATTTAGCTCTTTTTCAGCCCAAAAGCCCTAATCTAAAAATAAAACCCACCCAAAAAACCCTTTAAAAACCTAACACTAACCCCCGAAGATCCACTTACAGTTTTGAAGACTGGACATCCATCCTCAACGAAGCCAGGAGAAGTCTTCATCCAAGCGGCAAGAAGTCCTCAACAAAGCCGGGAGAAGTCTTCATCCAAGCCGGCAGAAGTGGTCCTCCAGGCGAGCAGAAGTCTTCATCCAGATGGCATCTTCTATCTTCATCCATCCATCCATCGATCAGCCAATAGGATTGAGCGTGTATTCTATTGGCTGATTGGAACAGCCAATAGAATGTGAGCTCAATCCTATTGGCTGATTGAAGCTAAATCCTATTGGCTGATGATTTTTTCACTTTTAATTCAGATTGGCTGATAGAATTCTATCAGCCAATCGGACTTAAATCTTGGATGACGTCATTTAAAGGAACCTTCATTCGTCGTTAGTCGTCGGAAGAAGAGGATGCTCCGTGCCAGATGTCTTGAAGATGAAGCCGCTCCGCGCCGGATGGATGAAGATAGAAGATGCCGACTGGATGAAAACTTCTGCCCGTCTGGAGGACCACTTCTGCCGGCTTGGATGAAGACTTCTCCCGGCTTCATTGAGGAATTCATGCCCCTTGGATGAAGACTTCTCTCGGCTTCGTTGAGGATGGATGTCCGGTCTTCAAAACTGTAAGTGGATCTTCGGGGGTTAGTGTTAGGTTTTTTAAGGGTTTTTTGGGTGGGTTTTAGTTTTAGATTAGGGCTTTTGGGCTGAAAAAGAGCTAAATGCCCTTTTAAGGGCAATGTCCATACAAATGCCCTTTTCAGGGCAATGGGGAGTTTAGGTTTTTTTAGTTAGGATTTTATTTGGGGGGTTGGTTGTGTGGATGGTGGGTTTTACTGTTGTGGGGTTGTTTGTAATTTTTTTTACAGGCAAAAGAGCTGATTTCTTTGGGGAAATGCCCAGCAAAAGGTCCTTTTAAGGGCTATTGGTAGTTTAGTTTAGGCTAGGGTTTTTTTTATTTGGGGGGGGGCTTTTTTATTTTGATAGGGCTATTAGATTAGGTGTAATTAGTTTAAATATCTGATAATTGTTTTTTTTTATTTTGTTTAATTTAGTGTTTTTTTTGTAATTTAGGTAATTGTATTTAATTTAGGTAATTTATTTAATTGTAGTGTAAGGTTAGGTGTTAGTGTAACTCAGGTTAGGTTTTATTTTACAGGTAAATTTGTATTTATTTTAGTTAGGTAGCTAGTAAATAGTTAATAATTATTTAGTAACTATTCTACCTAGTTAAAATAAATACAAACTTACCTGTAAAGTAAAAATAAACCCTAAGATAGCTACAATGTAACTATTAGTTATATTGCAACTAGCTTAGGTTTTATTTTATAGGTAAGTATTTAGTTTTAAATAGGAATTATTTAGTTAATTATAGGAATTTTTATATAGATTTATTTTAATTATATTTAAGTTAGGGGGTGTTAGGGTTACACTTAGGTTTAGGGGTTAATAAATTTAGTATAGTGGCGGCGACGTTGGGGGCTGCAGATTAGGAGTTAATAAATGTAGGTAGGTGGCGGCGATGTTAGGGGTGGCATATTAGGGGTTAATAATATTTAACTAGTGTTTGCGATGCGGGAGTAAGGCGGTTTAGGGGTTAATATGTTTATTATAGTGGCAGCGACGTTGGGGGCGGCAGATTAGGGGTTAATAACATTATGTAGGTGTCGGCGATGTTGGGGGCAACAGATTAGGGGTTAATAAATATAATGTAGGTGTCGGCGATGTCAGGGGCGGCAGATTAGGGGTTAATGAGTGTAAGATTAGGGGTGTTTAGACTCGGGGTTCATCTTAAGGTGTTAGGTGTAAACATAAATTTTGTTTCTCCATAGGAATCAATGGGGCTGCGTTAAGGAGCTTTACGCTGCTTTTTTGCAGGTGTTAGGCTTTTTTTCAGCCGGCTCTCCCCATTGATGTCTATGGGGAAATCGTGAACAAGCATGTAAAACCAGCTCACCGTGGCTTTCAGCAGCACTGGTATTGGAGTGCGGTATGGAGCACAATTTTGCTCTACGCTCACTTCTTGCCTAATAACACCGGGTTTATGAAAACCTGTAATACCAGCGTTGTAGGGAAGTGAGCGGTGACAATAACGTACAAATTAACACCGCATCCCCCCTCTTACCGCAAAACTCGTAATCTAGCCGAATATTATTGACAATAATAATGCACACATATAAATTAATGAGGATCAACCATAAATTAATTAAAGGAACAGTTAACACCTTGAGACTTTTAAATAACATGTTTAGTTATGCATAATGAAACAACTTTGCAATATATTTTCATTAAAGGGGCAGTCTAGTCCAGAATTTTTATTGGTTTAAAAAGATAGATAATCGCTTTATTACCCATTGCCCAGTTTTGCATGACCAACATGGTTATATTAATACATGTTATACCTCTGTGATTACCTTGTATCTAAGCCTCTGCAGACTGCCCCCTTATTTCAGTTCTATTGACAGACTTGCATTTTAGCCACTCAATGCTGACTCATAAATAATATTATCTATATGGCACACATGAACTAGCACTGTTAGTTGTGAAAAACTGTCATAATGCGCCTTCAAGGGCTTAGAAATTAGCATATGAGCCTACCTAGGTTTAGCTTTTAACAAAGAATACCAAGAGAACAAAGAAAATTTGATGATAAAAGTAAATTGGAAAGTTGTTTAAAATTACATGCCCTATCTGGATCATGAAAGTTTAATTTTGACTAGACAGTCGCTTTAATTATTTTGCCTCCTTTATGTTATTTAGCTCTAAAGCAATTCCTAATTCTCAGAGCTTAAGATGCATCCTGCTGAGTTCTCAAGGTTAGCTCTGCTACATGTCTGTCCCTAATTGGCCTAATTAAATAACAACAGCAAAACAAAGTTTGGTTGCAGACTAAAGCCCATATTGGCTCCTCCAAATAAAGTAAATAGTGGGTGGAGTTTGGCTATTGAAAAATAATTGCAGTAAAAAGGATGTTAATTGGTTTTAACAACATTATGACTTGGTTGATATGTTATTCTTTAGCAACACAGCAGAATTGTCCTGTAATTAATTATAAGGTGTTTACTGTGCTTTTAAAGGGCCATAATACCCAAATGTTGAAACACTTGAAAGTGATGCAGCATAGCTGTAAAAAGCTGACTAGAAAATATCACCTGAACATCTCTATGTAAAAAAGAAAGATATTTTACCTCAAAAGTTCCTCAGTAGCCACATCCCATTGTAAAGGATTTCTAAGCAGCATTTTAGTGTGTCTGTCCCCAGACAGCTGAAGGGATGAGCCTCGTGCACTCTCATGTTATTTCCCCATTCAGTTTAAAGGAAGTTTACTATGAAATCTCATGAGAGTTAAGTCAAATCTCATGAGATCACAGTAAAAGAGTTCATGACCTCAGCACTGCTAATACTGATTGGCTGCTGTTCATTTCTTCATTTATTTTTATTTTTTTACCTGCAGCTGGGAGCAGCTGAGTATAACTTTTTACACAGAACTTACTCTGCTGACCTGAGGAAATTGTGAGGTAAAATATCTTCATTTTTTACATAGAGATGCTCAGGTCATATTTTCCTGTCAGCTTTTTACAGTTATACTGCATTAGTTTCAAGTGATTTAGCATATGAGTATTATGTCCCTTTAATGAAAACTCCCCTTCCACAGAGCAACTGGTGAATGAGTGAATATTTTGACACATTCTTCAAAACTAACATGTTAACGTCTTCTACATCACATAATCAAATATAACATTTAAATAGTGCATGTTATAGTTAAATATTACAATGTAAACATTAAAGGTTGAGTCTCATAGACCTGAATGGTTGGTCTATACTTAATAACCGAGTCTGAGGGAATCAACAAATTCAATATATTCAAATGTCAATATTCATTCAACAGAAACATTTAAATATTGTATACTAATGGAGTAGGAATGAGGAAGCGAGCAAATCATGTTCAATTTTTTAGTTTACATTTATAATAATTAATATTTCAAACTAAGCTTTGTTCCATAATGGAAGCCCAGTGGCTCCAGCAAGATATGCAGAAGAACATGACACTCATGCTGTCTTCATGCTGATCTAGATGAATAAATAAAAGGTAAACAGTAGAAACATCTTCAAGATTAGGAATGGGTGAATGAAAGAATTTTGGCATTTGAATGACATTTAACATTCGTTCTGCCTTTCACGTGTTTCTATTTAATGAATGCTAACATTTCAATATCAAACGTAACATTCTAATATTACATTTGAATACTAATTCCCGTACAATCTGAGTATTCGAATAATATGTGACAATGAGAAAATTAACATTTTATTTTTGCTAAAACAAATATTGAAAATGTTCAAAATGTATTTGTATTAAAAAAAAAATGTGGTTCATATTAATATTTTTGATGATTTACCAAAACAGTTACCTTTCCCTATTCCTGACAACTAAATTAACTTTCCAGTAAGCAACATTGTTTGCATTTCTATTTTATCCTAAGTTTATTCACTAACATTTGGAGCGCTGCATTCATGAATTAGCTGCATAGAATAAAAAAAGAACCTGATGATATTTCTCACAGGAGATTTGTTTGAAGTCTTATTGAAACTTAGGACTATATTGTTAAAATTGTTGTAGAGCAAAGTCAATTATTACAAATATTATACTTTTATATAAAGCATTACACAGAATCCGTAAGCACCTGCCCACTCAATAAAGAGAACACTCATTTGCTAACGCACCTTTGTTGATTTTGTTCTGCTCCATAATGCTGTACTGCATTGGTGGTACATCCGGTTTGTGCTGAGCAGATGGCTTCCAATGCTTTTCATCTATGTCAACGCCAGAAGAGTTGATATTATTACTTATATTTGACTGAATGAGCTGAGTGGTGGCATAAGGCGTGGGCTGTCCAGCTGGAGTGACAAAGCGGCCATCTTTCAAATTTGGACTGTTGAAGGTTTTCATCTCATTGATTTTGTTGCTTAAATCTACATCACCATAAACCGCTGAATCAGGCACCATCAGGTTCGTCTGTTTGCTGTCCAGCTGGTTGTTGTAATTTGCTATGCAATCAGCTAATCCCAAGAGAGAAAAATGGAAAAATTGTTAATTTCCACGTGTTTACTATGAACATCTCTACTGATATATATGTGATTCAGTATCAGAAAATGACTCTGATTCTCTCTGTTAATTAGCACACATATTCCAATTTAAAATGGGAAAGATCATGCCTTCAAGGATTATTTTTATTGCAGTTTTAAATGATACCATAGCACAGCAGGTATAATGTGCCCAAATTCTAGTCAAATCAAGGTTTTTAGTTGGAAATGTATTAATATAGTACCTTAGGTTCCAATACCTTATTAGAGATTAAATGCAATTACATTTTCTCGCTTGTCATTTAAAATGTACTGTAATATGTCTGAACAAGATTTACATCCTTTCATAAAATGTACCCCCGGCATTGCAGATAAACTCTTACGTGGTTCCATAAAAGTTTGCAGCTTACTTACAAGTTTATGTTTCAGAATGTTAATGTAGCATATTGCAGCTTAAAGGCATAGTGACTGTTTTCTATAAAGCATTTAATGCTAAGACTACATTATAACAACATCTGCTTCTTGGTAAACACTGCATGGATCTAGATATCAACTTGCATAGAGACTATTTGTAAAGACATGTCAAGTCACTCCGTATTCTTTAATCTCTAAATCCAATCAATATAACAGAGAGCATATAAAAAGGTAATAAACTGATTGAAACATACATTGCTCAGAGGTACCAATATACCTTTGCAAGATACAGCTTTTTTTGGTGAAGAGGTTCAGAGGCAGCTAAGTTTTACAATACAACATCATTTGTAGTATATGAAAGGATAAACAATATGAACAATATAGTATTTAAAGGGCCACAGAGGTAGTTAAAGGGACAGTCAACCATAGAATTGTTATTGTTTTAAAAGATAGCTAATCCCTTTATTACCCTTTCCCCAGTTTTGCATAACAAACACAGTTATATTAATATACTTTTTACCTCTGTGATTACCTTGTATCTAGGAACCTTCTTCCAGCCCCTGATCACATGACTGTGACTGTTTATTATCTATTGTCTTAAATTTAGCATTGTATTGTGCTAGATCTTAAATAATTTTCTGTGCCTGAACACAGTGTTATCTATATGGCCCACATGTACTTTCTGTCTCTTTGTGTTGAAAAGAGATTTAAAAAGCATGTGATAAGAGGCAGCCCTCAAAGGCTTAGAAATTAGCATATGAGCCTACCTATGTTTAGTTTAAACTAAGAATACCAAGAGAAAAAAGCAAATAAAGTAAATTGGAAAGTCAATTAAAATTAAAAGTCCTATCTGAATAATGAAAGTTTAATTTATACTTGACTGTCCCTTTAAGCAACAAGTGCTGATATTAAATGTTTGTTTTATTAGAAACATGAAAATGATATACAAATTCCTTATAGCATCATCTTCCCTTCTTTTAAATGCCCAAAACACAATGCTGCCACTGACACTTCCCACCGTGTATTCCCATGTATTACACTTGTATCAGCTTTTGATTGGCTGCAAATGTCTCACATTCTAAAGCTGTTGCAAAATTGCAGTCAACATTACTATTTATTGACAATCTAGTATTTATACAAGGGTATTACACAGGAATGGACGGAAGAGCACATTCAGATGGGAGTGGAAAATGTCGGTGACAGCAATGCCCATAGCACTTTCCAGAAGAGAAAAACTGAACTTTTGAGCAAGGTAGGTATTTTAACATAAACTCTGCAACTTTTAAATGCATTTAAAGGGCAGCTGGCACCTACCAAAAATCTTAAACATGCATTGAATACAATTTCCTCCATAAAACTAAACTTTAAAATTTGAGAAGAATTTTGCAACAAATAATGCAGCTTTTTAAATTAGATTTTTTATGTTTTTTTTTCTTTTCACTAATTTCCTGGTTCCAAAAGAACCTCTGCTAAACGATTACAAAACTGTCCACATGGATGTAGTGTGAACAAGAATTGTGGTTCCCACATGTGAACTAGGAGAAAGAGAAGGATCTAAATCATGAGAGAAAAAAATTGGGTTTCATGTCCCTTTAAAAGGGAAATAAAAAAATAATCTGGATTAAGATAAAACATACAATTTTAAACAACTTTCCAATTTACTTCTATCGTTGCATTTACTTTGTTTTCTTAGTATCCTTTATTGGAAGTAAAAGCAATGCATTACTGGGAGCTAGCTGAACACAACTGGAGAGCCAATGACAACAGGCATATGTGTGCAGCTACCAGTCAACAGCTAGCTCCCAGTAATGCATTGCTGCTCCTGAATCTATCTAGGTATTATTTTCAACAAAGGATACCACAAACATGAAGCATATTAGATAATAGAAGTAGAGGGGAAAATTGTTTCAAATTCTATGTTTTATCTAAATGAAGAAAGAAAATCCTCGGGTTTTGTAAATAATAAATTATTCTGGGAGTCTATAAACAACCTTGAGATAATAAAGAACTACAATAACTACGGTAAAACAAATACATCAGGGTTTAGTAAATAGACTGAAAGGGTTATATTTTTTCTCTTTAAATACTGATCTTACCTGGACGGCTGTAGGTAGCGAGGTTACTGTCACTGTTTCCATTTCCAGATGTGCAGCAATTAATGGGACATTCATTGTGATTGCTTCCGGTGTTTGGCCAGGTATCAGCAAGCCATGGTTGATTAGCTGGCTCTGCAATGTTTAAGAGCCCCGGCCTGCAAACCAAAAACAACACAAATAGTTAAGAATCTAAACCATTGGATATTTAAAGACAATTTTTTTTTTTTTTTTTTATTTGAGGTTTGAAATAAGGCATACAAAAGTATAAGACAATAGAATAAAATACAATATTCGCTATAATACAGCAATCTCACGACACAAAGCTTCAGGCATACAATATACATTTCTAAAACAGAAGTTGATAAGTATAGCGAATAATTTGGATGCCTAATGATCTGTTACCCTCCTTATGGACACAGAAGGTCACTCATGGACCTCATCACTATAAAGTCTAAGAGGAGGTTAATTCCAATAAAGGAGACCGCTTTTGGATCTCAACTGACAAACCTCGTTTTGCTATAAACACTCTAGAACAATCTGCTATTAACACATTTGTGGATAATATGAGAGAAATAAAACAAGTTTAAAGCATTTGGTGCCAACTAGGTGAAATAAAGCTAGTGTACCCTATTATATATTGTAAATTTTCTGTGCTGACCTGCTTAGAAAAAAAAGGACAGCCGCAGGACTTGTCAAATAATAAACAGGCAGGAGTAAAACAAGCAGAGAAGTTACTTATGTGACCAACCTTAAATCAAATCTAGATTCATGTTCTATGTGCTACTATATATAAACACTTTGATAAACACTCTAGGATAATCTGCTATTGACACAACTGTGGGCAATATTAGAGAGGTAAAGCAAGTTTAGAGTATTTGATGCAGACTAGGTAAAATACTGCTAGCGTACAATATTGCATACTATGAATTTTCTGTGCTATCCTACTTAGAAAAAAAAAAAAAAAAAAAAAGGACAGTCTTAGGGCTTATCATATAGTAATCAGACAAGGGTGAAACAAGCAAAGAAATTACTTGTATGAACAACCTCAGTTCAGATCTAGATACATTTTCTCTATGTGCTACTAAATATAGATGCTAGTTATATAAAATAAGTGTAGAGTGCATCACCCCGGCCGCAGGTCATGCAGCACCACACAGCTAGTTTACAATAGCAATAAGATAAGCATGTAGCAAGCACATGACATGAGGTCAATTTAGGGAAAAACTTCCACTGAACTGCATCCAAGACTGTCATTAGTTAGCTGCTAGGGGAAGAAGAAGAGTACGCCCTGTGGGAAAATATTAATTGTAGGGCAAGTGTATTAGTGGGTTAGTATAAAAGTAAGTAGCTAAGTCAAATTTTGTAGGGTGGTCCCAATATTAAGAAAATTAGATTATATGGACAACTATACCCCTTCAAGCTGAATTGCAGTTATGTGGAAAGGATGTAACATATGTTCACTCATAAATGAAATAGCACAAATATGGGAGATTACTAAAACAATTAAGTCACAATACACAATATAACGCTGAAAACAACATCAGAAAAAATTACAAACGAAACTGGGTGGGTGTAAATATAGTGTTAAACGTAATTTTAGTTAAACCCAGCAACTTAACCAATTCCAGTGCGAGTCCTTTTGTCTAAGTCATTTTTCCTAGGCACTCGTCGAGTGGCCCATAGCCTGAGTCTTACATAGGCAGGCACAGCAAGGTAATAGCTCTGAATACCGTTCCAAGATACCAGCCCAACAACAGCGCAACAGGGGTTTTTCCAGATTAATAAAGTCAGCACTGACCCCTCCGATTTTACACAGAGATCTCCACAGTCCCGGGGCAATCGAGCTACAGGGGCTCTGTTATTCATTGGAGTAAACTGCGATCTTGGTCTCTTACCTTCCCGGTCCTGGGCTAATCTCTCAGTAAGGACTCTCTCCGCGATAAGCATAGAGACTAGTTGGGCCTCCGCTACACCGGCATTACCACTCTCCATACAGGTTACGCCTCCCATGGTTGCTCGGCCGGTAGTAGCTTCTCCACATACTTTAGAGCCAGTTATCTGACCCGGAGCAGCGAAGGCCTTGTTTTCATCCGCTAGGGTAGGTATGTAGCACCGGGGCCCCAAGGTGCTACCGCTAACACGTGCCGCCAGAACGGGTCCAGGTGGAGTGAGTTGTTGGGATACTGTGAGAGCTCCAGGTTTAAATGCTGCAGTTAGCGATTCCTCCAGGGCAGCATGGTGAGCTGACAGCAGGTTTCTCAGTGCCTCAAAAAAGGTAGTTACTCCCTCCGTGTCCATGGTGATACTGTATATAGATCAGCAAGTCAGCACACTAAGTAAGATCATGCAGAGGTACACACTCTTGTGCGTTATGGTGCTGCAGTGATTATTGAGGTAACACTGCGTCCTAACGACAGGCCCACCAAGGGTACCTGCCGGGGGGTCTTAATGATGGTAATAGTCCTCAAAGATTGGAAGCCTGGTTGTAGGTGGTGAATATTGCAGCCACGGGGTCTGTAAAATGGCCACCGCTCATATAGGTTCAAGATGAAGCTCCGTTCCTAGATCAAAGAGGTGACACCCGGTATTAATTTGAGCTTTATCAGCTAATAGACCAAGTCCAGGGTATACTTGAGCGGCATTGTAGGGTTCATCCCATCAATTAGTGGCAATTAGAGACATTTATAGTGCAACCAGAGTCAGAGCAGACAAATTGTGCGGCCATTCTCGGGCACTCCAGGCTCCGCCCCCTAAAGACAATTTTAAAAATGCTGTGCCAAGCTTCATTAACCCCTTAAGGACCGGGCATTTTTTTTTATTTTTTAAATTCTTTTTATTCAAAGAAACTCAGGCACATGACAGAATAAATAGATGTCACAAGATAGAGCATAACACAGTAAATCTATCGAATATACATTAGTAAAGTACAGTGAGCACCCACAAATTCTTTTGCAATAGAAAAGCAGATATAAATATGGGATATATTCAGTGAGTAGGAACATGTTAAAGTACCTATATATCCCATAGTAGAGTCACCCGAGCTCCTTAATTTTCTATTTATTCAACTTAACAAACAAACACACACAAAAACACACACACATACAAATAAAACAAAAACACGAAAACGGAGGAACAACCAGATCCAAGCTCTGTCAATTAGCCCTCAATATAGGTTAGAGTTGTGAAAGAAGAATACTGTCAGTCTGAAGCTTGAGAATCTATCTTGCAGCAAATTAAAGAACAATAGGGAGTGTATCTAAGGGTAAACTGCCACATGAAGCAGCCTCCAATAATTAGTGTATATGTCTAAATCAATATTTCTGAAGGTAGTATGGCAATCTATTAGCATGTTATATTATAAAAGAGCGAAGCCACTGGCAGTTTCATCAAAATCATAGATCATAGCCCTTCAGTATAAAGATATCAGTAGGGGTCAAAGTATTACCAATTGATACCAACATTAAGCATGTCTGAGGGTATATAACTAGTGTCATGCTGCCGAAGTTGGAATTTAGATACTACAGGAGAGGTCTACAAACAGGCAAACACCAAGGTTGAAAAACTACATGGGTATTGTTGCACACTGAAATTGTTAGGCCCACTGCGACAAATAGAAAGTTAAAAAAGCCAGGTTATTTTAGAATAGTGATAGGGATGGTCAGCCAGCTCAGGCCAGTGAGTAGCAGGAGTTATCAATCATTTTCAGTTAGAGCATATAGAAGATGTTTGAATCACAGAGTCTAGTAAGAGTCAGTGTGTTCTCAGGAGCCTGTGAATAATTTATGGAGTTAAATGGTCAAAGTATAGTAGCATACCCTCCAAATATAGCACTCAAATAACATGTGTGGTAAAGGTGTAGATCAAAGTGTACATGTGAGGAGGAGATATGGTAGGAAGTTGCCTCTGTAACCTAAAGAAACAGTCCCACAATAACATGTGTAGAGATAACAGATATGTTCAGATTTGTCAACCTAACAGCATTATCAGAACCACAAGAGCGGCCTTGATCAACTCAGCAACGCATGGCATTTGCTGATATTGTTCAGAACGGCATACTGTTATTCAATAGTTCCAGTGAGAGTCTCTCCTGTATGGCAAATTCTTGTGTAAAAAGGGAGCTGGGACTGGCTGAGTATCCTCTATACTTTTCAGGCATGTTTCATAATGATAAAAAATAAAATTATAAAATGAGATAAACCAACTAAAACAGTGTTAAACAATTTTAAGCAAAACAAGTGACCAACAGGGCCAGAGTTTTTCACTATAGAGATCTACTATACCCGCATCTCAAAAGGGTAAATAGCAGTCTGCAGCCCAGGAACGTGTAATATGATTCAGCCCACTCCAGTAGACAAGCGGGCCTGAATGTACATAGGATGCCTTTCGCATGGTGCAGGACAAAGAGCATTTTCTTCAATTTGCCTTATGATGGTTCCTGTCCGTCGCCAGAATTCTGTTAACAGAGGGGCTTTAAGCGTCTCACCCAACAACACTGGAGAGGCTGAGATGAGCTGAGACATCACAGCAGTCTACAGTTGCATAGGATGGTCCAATTTGGTATTGCCGCGCTTCATTTCCTCTGCACCACAATCAGGAGAGACCTCCGCATGAACACCACCGGGAGATGCCGGTTCGGCAATTCTTGCCACATACAATAAACGGACCTCCAAATTGTAAGTAGTAAATACGTTATCCAAGACAGGGGTCACAGCCCGCACTGGGGGTAATGTTGATGAAGTGCCTGTCTGTGTTGGCAAAGCAAGCGGATACGTTGTAAGAGAGCCTTCAAACCGAGTCCGTTTAGCCTTTGGGGAGAAAATGTTGTCAGATTTGCCTATAGAGGAAGATCGATTACCCACATGACAACTTGTCTCACCACCATGTGTGTCTGAGGGCAATGGTGTGGCGCTCTTGCCAGCTATTAAGAAACCGGTTTGCTCGATGTTCCGAACCGTTTCTGTTACACAGCAGCTTCTTGTGTTTTGCATCAGTGTACACAAATTGTCACAGCTGTTGAGCAAGTTTTCAAGTTTAGGAAGAAAAATTGCGGACAATGCCGCAGACAGCTCCCTGTCGAAACCTATGACCTCATGAGTGGTTAGGTGAAATTTGGAGCTGAGTCACTCCAACTTTTTATTTACTCAAAATGACTTTCCGGGGTAGAAGGGCCGGTATTACTTCTGTCTGCTAAGTGTTCCCGGACAACTTGCTTGTCAAGGGAGAGGCAGATGGCGTAAATTGATGGCTGCAATAGTGAAGTTAAAAGAAATTTTCTTTGGAGCTTCTGAAGTTTGCATCCATCTTGTAAGGCCGCCCACCGGAAGTTCCAAGGACCGGGCATTTTAGACAAAAACTTCTCCAAAAGACCAGAGCATTTTTGGCATTTTTGCCATCACTACATTTAAACAGAAATAGAGCCCTTTTTTTATATATTTACCTATCAAAACTATATATTTGTTTTAGTAGACAACCCAAAGTATTGATCTAGGCCCATTTTGGTATATTTCATGCCACCATTTCACCGCCAAATGCGATAAAATTAAAAAAATCGTAAATTTTTTCACAATTTTAGGTTTCTCACTGAAATTATTTACAAACAGTTAGTGCAATCATTGCACAAATGGTTGTAAATGCTTCTCTGGGATCCCCTTTTTCAGAAATAAGCAGACATATATGGCTTTGGCATTGCTTTTTGGTAATTAGAAGGCCGCTAAATGCCGCTGCGCACCACACTTGTATTATGCCCAGCAGGGAAGGGGTTAATTAAGTAGCATGTAGGGTTACTTTTAGCTTTAGTGTAGAGATCAGCCTCCCGTCTGGCACATCCCACCCCCTGATCCCTCCCTGACCCCTCTCAAACAGCTGTCTTCCCTCCCCCAACTCACAATTGTCACTGCCATCTTAAGTACTGGCAGAAAGTCTGTCAGTACTAAAATAAAAGGCTTTTGTTTATTATATATATATATTTTTTTTATAAATAATCTGCAGTGTTGGATCCCCCTCAGCCCCCAACCTCCCTTATACCCCCCAAACAGCGCTCTTACCCTCCCCCTCTACCTATTTGCCGCCATCTTAGGTACTGGCAGCTATCTGCCAATACCCAGTTTGTTGCATATTAGGCATATTTTTTACAAAAAAATTAAAATAACCTTTTTTTCTGTAGTGTAGCTGCCCCCCCCCTCTCAATACCCTACCACCCTCCCCCTCCCAGATCCCTTTATGGAAACGGATCCTACATAGGATCCCCCTCATTGCCCCTACCTCCCTCCTCCCTCCTTCCCCCTCAATGATACAGGTTGTTGTTTTTTTGGAATCCCTGTAGCGTGACGTAGCGGTCCCACCTGCTCCCACCTTCCTCCTACAGCGATGGGCTGCCCACTCGCCTCCCTCTTTATTCTCCCACCCACCACGGCACCACCGCTGTTCGATACAGAGAGGGCCCCAGAGTGGCCCTCTCTGCATCGGTAACTCTGCAAATTTATTTCTGCAGTGCCCCACTCGTGGGGCATGCAGAAATAGCACAATCTCACAATTTTGAGCAAGATTGTGACAGAGAGAAGCCCAGGACTGCAGCGACGCACAGGGTGGTCATTAGGGGGTTAAAATATTTAACTCAGCCACAGATATTACTAAAGTTACCGATCAGAGATAGCATGTAACATTCATTTGTTTAAAAAAAATACACATACACACATAAACAGAAGAGATAGATAGATAGAGAGAGAGAGAGAGAGAGAGAGAGAGAGAGAGAGAGAGAGAGGAGAGAGAGAAGAGAGGGAGAGAGAGGAGTGAGACAGGAGAGAGTAGATAGAGAGATAGAGGAGAGAGAGAGAGGGAGAGAGAGATGAGAGAGAAAGAGAGAGAGGAGAGAGAGGAGAGAGAGACAGGAGGGAGTAGATAGAGAGATAGAGGAGAGAGAGAGAGAGAGGGAGAGAGAGATGAGAAAGAGAGAGAGAGGGGAGAGAGAGGGGAGAGAGAGAGAGGAGAGAGAGAGCTAAATTACATGAAAAGGGGGTGAAATAGATAATGAAAATATATTGCAAAGTTGTTTCATAATACTTAACAAAACATTTTATTTAAAAAAAACAGAATTTATGTTTACCTGATAAATTACTTTCTCCAACGGTGTGTCCGGTCCACGGCGTCATCCTTACTTGTGGGATATTCTCTTCCCCAACAGGAAATGGCAAAGAGCCCAGCAAAGCTGGTCACATGATCCCTCCTAGGCTCCGCCTACCCCAGTCATTCGACCGACGTTAAGGAGGAATATTTGCATAGGAGAAACCATATGATACCGTGGTGACTGTAGTTAAAGAAAATAAATTATCAGACCTGATTAAAAAACCAGGGCGGGCCGTGGACCGGACACACCGTTGGAGAAAGTAATTTATCAGGTAAACATAAATTCTGTTTTCTCCAACATAGGTGTGTCCGGTCCACGGCGTCATCCTTACTTGTGGGAACCAATACCAAAGCTTTAGGACACGGATGATGGGAGGGAGCAAATCAGGTCACCTAGATGGAAGGCACCACGGCTTGCAAAACCTTTCTCCCAAAAATAGCCTCAGAAGAAGCAAAAGTATCAAACTTGTAAAATTTGGTAAAAGTGTGCAGTGAAGACCAAGTCGCTGCCCTACATATCTGATCAACAGAAGCCTCGTTCTTGAAGGCCCATGTGGAAGCCACAGCCCTATTGGAATGAGCTGTGATTCTTTCGGGAGGCTGCCGTCCGGCAGTCTCGTAAGCCAATCTGATGATGCTTTTAATCCAAAAAGAGAGAGAGGTAGAAGTTGCTTTTTGACCTCTCCTTTTACCGGAATAAACAACAAACAAGGAAGATGTTTGTCTAAAATCCTTTGTAGCATCTAAATAGAATTTTAGAGCGCGAACAACATCCAAATTGTGCAACAAACGTTCCTTCTTCGAAACTGGTTTCGGACACAGAGAAGGTACGATAATCTCCTGGTTAATGTTTTTGTTAGAAACAACTTTTGGAAGAAAACCAGGTTTAGTACGTAAAACCACCTTATCTGCATGGAACACCAGATAAGGAGGAGAACACTGCAGAGCAGATAATTCTGAAACTCTTCTAGCAGAAGAAATTGCAACCAAAAACAAAACTTTCCAAGATAATAACTTAATATCAACGGAATGTAAGGGTTCAAACGGAACCCCCTGAAGAACTGAAAGAACTAAGTTGAGACTCCAAGGAGGAGTCAAAGGTTTGTAAACAGGCTTGATTCTAACCAGAGCCTGAACAAAGGCTTGAACATCTGGCACAGCTGCCAGCTTTTTGTGAAGTAACACAGACAAGGCAGAAATCTGTCCCTTCAGGGAACTTGCAGATAATCCTTTTTCCAATCCTTCTTGAAGGAAGGATAGAATCTTAGGAATCTTAACCTTGTCCCAAGGGAATCCTTTAGATTCACACCAACAGATATATTTTTTCCAAATTTTGTGGTAAATCTTTCTAGTTACAGGCTTTCTGGCCTGAACAAGAGTATCGATAACAGAATCTGAGAACCCTCGCTTCGATAAGATCAAGCGTTCAATCTCCAAGCAGTCAGCTGGAGTGAGACCAGATTCGGATGTTCGAACGGACCTTGAACAAGAAGGTCTCGTCTCAAAGGTAGCTTCCATGGTGGAGCCGATGACATATTCACCAGATCTGCATACCAAGTCCTGCGTGGCCACGCAGGAGCTATCAAGATCACTGACGCCCTTTCCTGATTGATCCTGGCTACCAGCCTGGGGATGAGAGGAAACGGCGGGAATACATAAGCTAGTTTGAAGGTCCAAGGTGCTACTAGTGCATCCACTAGAGCCGCCTTGGGATCCCTGGATCTGGACCCGTAGCAAGGAACTTTGAAGTTCTGACGAGAGGCCATCAGATCCATGTCTGGAATGCCCCACAGTTGAGTGACTTGGGCAAAGATTTCCGGATGGAGTTCCCACTCCCCCGGATGCAATGTCTGACGACTCAGAAAATCCGCTTCCCAATTTTCCACTCCTGGGATGTGGATAGCAGACAGGTGGCAGGAGTGAGACTCCGCCCATAGAATGATTCTGGTCACTTCTTCCATCGCCAGGGAACTCCTTGTTCCCCCCTGATGGTTGATGTACGCAACAGTTGTCATGTTGTCTGATTGAAACCGTATGAACTTGGCCCTCGCTAGCTGAGGCCAAGCCTTGAGAGCATTGAATATCGCTCTCAGTTCCAGAATATTTATCGGTAGAAGAGATTCTTCCCGAGACCAAAGACCCTGAGCTTTCAGGGATCCCCAGACCGCGCCCCAGCCCATCAGACTGGCGTCGGTCGTGACAATGACCCACTCTGGTCTGCGGAAGGTCATCCCTTGTGACAAGTTGTCCAGGGACAGCCACCAACGGAGTGAGTCTCTGGTCCTCTGATTTACTTGTATCCTCGGAGACAAGTTTGTATAGTCCCCCATTCCACTGACTGAGCATGCACAGTTGTAATGGTCTTAGATGAATGCGCGCAAAAGGAACTATGTCCATTGCCGCTACCATCAAACCTATCACTTCCATGCACTGCGCTATGGAAGGAAGAGGAACGGAATGAAGTATCCGACAAGAGTCTAGAAGTTTTGTTTTTCTGGCCTCTGTCAGAAAAATCCTCATTTCTAAGGAGTCTATTATTGTCCCCAAGAAGGGAACCCTTGTTGACGGAGATAGAGAACTCTTTTCCACGTTCACTTTCCATCCGTGAGATCTGAGAAAGGCCAGGACGATGTCCGTGTGAGCCTTTGCTTGAGGAAGGGACGACGCTTGAATCAGAATGTCGTCCAAGTAAGGTACTACAGCAATGCCCCTTGGTCTTAGCACAGCTAGAAGGGACCCTAGTACCTTTGTGAAAATCCTTGGAGCAGTGGCTAATCCGAAAGGAAGCGCCACGAACTGGTAATGCTTGTCCAGGAATGCGAACCTTAGGAACCGATGATGTTCCTTGTGGATAGGAATATGTAGATACGCATCCTTTAAATCCACCGTGGTCATGAATTGACCTTCCTGGATGGAAGGAAGAATTGTTCGAATGGTTTCCATTTTGAACGATGGAACCTTGAGAAACTTGTTTAAGATCTTGAGATCTAAGATTGGTCTGAACGTTCCCTCTTTTTTGGGAACTATGAACAGATTGGAGTAGAACCCCATCCCTTGTTCTCCTAATGGAACAGGATGAATCACTCCCATTTTTAACAGGTCTTCTACACAACGTAAGAATGCCTGTCTTTTTATGTGGTCTGAAGACAACTGAGACCTGTGGAACCTCCCCCTTGGGGGAAGCCCCTTGAATTCCAGAAGATAACCTTGGGAGACTATTTCTAGCGCCCAAGGATCCAGAACATCTCTTGCCCAAGCCCGAGCGAAGAGAGAGAGTCTGCCCCCCACCAGATCCGGTCCCGGATCGGGGGCCAACATTTCATGCTGTCTTGGTAGCAGTGGCAGGTTTCTTGGCCTGCTTTCCCTTGTTCCAGCCTTGCATTGGTCTCCAAGCTGGCTTGGCTTGAGAAGTATTACCCTCTTGCTTAGAGGACGTAGCACTTTGGGCTGGTCCGTTTCTACGAAAGGGACGAAAATTAGGTTTATTTTTGGCCTTGAAAGGCCGATCCTGAGGAAGGGCGTGGCCCTTACCCCCAGTGATATCAGAGATAATCTCTTTCAAGTCAGGGCCAAACAGCGTTTTCCCCTTGAAAGGAATGTTAAGTAGCTTGTTCTTGGAAGACGCATCAGCTGACCAAGATTTCAACCAAAGCGCTCTGCGCGCCACAATAGCAAACCCAGAATTCTTAGCCGCTAACCTAGCCAATTGCAAAGTGGCGTCTAGGGTGAAAGAATTAGCCAATTTGAGAGCATTGATTCTGTCCATAATCTCCTCATAAGGAGGAGAATCACTATCGACCGCCTTTACCAGCTCATCGAACCAGAAACACGCGGCTGTAGCGACAGGGACAATGCATGAAATTGGTTGTAGAAGGTAACACTGCTGAACAAACATCTTTTTAAGTAAACCTTCTAATTTTTTATCCATAGGATCTTTGAAAGCACAACTATCTTCTATGGGTATAGTGGTGCGTTTGTTTAAAGTGGAAACCGCTCCCTCGACCTTGGGGACTGTCTGCCATAAGTCCTTTCTGGGGTCGACCATAGGAAACAATTTTTTAAATATGGGGGGAGGGACGAAAGGAATACCGGGCCTTTCCCATTCTTTATTTACAATGTCCGCCACCCGCTTGGGTATAGGAAAAAAAACTCTAAGCCATCTCCGTGGAGATGTTGCCTGTACAACGGCAAAGAGAATGACTGGGGTAGGCGGAGCCTAGGAGGGATCATGTGACCAGCTTTGCTGGGCTCTTTGCCATTTCCTGTTGGGGAAGAGAATATCCCACAAGTAAGGATGACGCCGTGGACCGGACACACCTATGTTGGAGAAATTCTAACTGTTAATTTTCCCTTTAAGTTGCTGAAACAATGGTCATTACTAGTCATTATGTGGTAAATGTTTTTAACTATTTTGTCTTTAAATTGAGTAAATGTCCTTAGCCATAGCCTAACAATCAGGTGAAGACACTAGAAGACACATTTCCAGTTTTAATATTAATTTAAAACAGATTTACTTAACTGCACCCCCTTAGTTTATAACATTTACTTATTTTAAATTAATAGAAAACAGTAATAGAGATGGGTGAAAGAAGACATTTCGACATTTGAAATGGAGAAAAAAAATGTTCTACTTGATATTTGCTTGTCCCTTCAAATATTTCCATAGAACGAATGTTAACATTCAAATACTGGATAACATTTGAATATTCCAATATAGCATTCAAAAATCACACTGAATTATTGATTCCGATAGATTCACATTTATGCCCATATTGGTTACTAATAATATTAACAAATTTATTGTATTAAATTCATATTTGTAGTGCAAGTTTACACATGCAAAACACTATTCAATCAACTTGAAGATACTTCTATTGATCTTGGGGGAAATTAAAAAGCCACATAATAAAATTGTGAAATCTGAAACCTAGTAATTAATAAAGATTTACTGGTATAATGTGCTCTAATTTATGGACATAGCTAGTCTGGAGGGCCACGTTTGAGAATGTCTGATCTAGAACATATGTATAAATACAATATACTTAGTGAAAACTCAAGTTTACTGTCTGATTTACTTTTTTGTCTTCAAAGGTATAACAGCAGGAACAATGTACTATTAAGACATCTAAAACCTATAAATTTCGTAGTTGTACTATTTGAAAATGCCTCTGGATACAACCTGTTAAGCAAATAGCACAGGACTGCAGGTTTGAAAGCTAGGAATAAATAATTCATCTACTGTACACAACTGTAGGAGATGAATTAAAATTAATATTAATGCATTTACAGCTTCCCATTGCTGTATATACAGTGTAAATAAAAAAATGAATGTTTATGGGATTTATAGGCTATCACCAAGATATTTTTTTAATCCTTCATTTTTACACAATGAAGGTTCAATAACAGGAACACAGTCTGAATGAGACACATTTTAATAATTAGTTTTCTTTACTAAAATAAAAAAAATATATATAAATATTTATTTTATAGTTGAAATGCTATAGTTTTAAAATTCTTCAATCCTCAAATGCAGCACTGCAACTTTAGGTTTGTAGGATTATTTGCTTTGTGAATAAATTGCTCCCTCTTGTGACAAAAATATATAATACACTTTCATACAAAAGAAGGAGATTGCATTCAAGCCATATTGGTATGCATTCTACATTCACTTAAATATTCATTTTGATTTAGATAAAACCATGAAAGTATTAGTAATGTTTTTTTCATATTAAACTATTAATTGCATTGCCCATAATTGAAATACATATGATGGGGTTAAAAATGAATAATTCCTTGTAAAATATTGCTTGAATGTTATATCTTTCCAAGACATTCTGAAAGATTGGAAATTATGTGTATATGCATACACATATGTTCATTATTTAAGAGCTTACCCATGCTTTCAAATTTTATACTTCCATAAGAGTGAGTTATCTATTAGGACTAATCCTATTTTTAGGACGTAGGGCTACAAACCCTATTTGTCCTGCAGGGCATCCATTTTTCAATTACAAAAGAGAATGAAGAAATTAAATGCATTGCATGGGCTCCATGTACGTAGCAGCGAAAGCTGCTCCGGAGCCTTTGCGGGGCAGGTTCGCATATGCGAGCCTGCTTCCCGCAATGTAAGAAGCAGCAGTCATTAGACCGCTGCTTCCTACACCCTACGCCACCTCTTAGGTGGCGAAGCAAAATCACTGAGAGCATGCTCGCTCTCTGTGATTGACAGCCCCTTCAGTCGCGTGATTGGTCGCGCGATTGAAGGGGCGAGCATTACACACTCCGATGAGTGTGTAATGATACATACGGGCAAGCGGATCAACAGATCCGCTGCCCGTGTGTAGCAGAGGCGGGCGGACAGCTTCGCGAGTTAAGAAGCTGTCCACCCGCCGTTTAGTACATGGAAAAAGTCCGTCCTCAGACAAAAAAATGTGTATACACACTTTTTTGTCTGAGGACAGACTTTTTCAGGTCCGAAAACGTTCACTAATAAAGTGAGACACTATTAATAAGATTCCCACTGGAGTGCGCTCTATTTTTCTACTTTTATACATTGTTCTGCTGCACCCGGGCTATTGATTACGTATGTCTGGAGTGCATTTTGTCTTGGATTTTTATATATATATATATATATATATATATATATACATACACACCTAGATACATACATACACACCAAGATACATACATACACACCTAGATACAAACAGACAAACACAACTAGATACATACATACACACCTTAATACAAACATAAAAATACATACATACAAATACATACACACCTAGATACATACAAACATATACACCTAGATACAACATGCATACAGACATACATACACACCTAGATACAGACATGCATATATACATATACACCTAGATACAGACATACATGCACACCCAGGGCCGGATTTACCATTAGGCAGAGTAGACATGTGCCTACAGCCACCTTCCATAGAGAAGCGCTTGTCTCTCTGCTCCATATGCCTTTTCTGCACACCTCTGCGGCTCTGCCCTCACTCACCATAGTAGATAATAACTTTGCCCTAAACAAATATGGCCGCCACACTGGCTGGTCTGTTCCGTTTCTCCAGTGAATGCGGAGAGAGCAGCCAGAGCGGCCTGAGAGTAAGTGTGTGGTGGTTGGTTCCTTTATGGGGAGTGACAGTGAGTGACTATTTGTGCGATATTACAGAGCTCTGAGCGCACGGTGTGCATGTATCAGCTGCAGCAGCAATGGCTGTAAAAATCAAAATGACAGATTGTACAGTCATAGGGCAGTCTTTCATATAAAATACCATAGGTTTGAATATTATTGCTAAAATGCAAAATGCCAGGGCTGTTGCACAGGATAAACACACTTGGTTGAGCCTTGGTTGATTGTGCACATTGCAGGGTTGGTCAGCAAAGTTTCTAAATGAAGCACCAGTCTAGACAACCTGCACTTTTCTTGTATAAATTATATTTTTTTTAAAATACTGTTCTGACTGGAATATCATCATACTGGGCAAATACTGTCTGGAGTGTTTTGTTATAGATCATGGACTTCTGGAGTGTTTTGTTATAGATCATGGACTTCCTTTTATGTGGCAAAATTATCAGCTGCTGTAAAAAAAAAATTCATAATTCTATAGTTTAAGTTTTAGGCTGCATCTATAGGTTCATATATGTGAATCTGGAGCGCGTGGGGGGCGCTTTAGATTTTTGTGCCTACCGGCACCTGGGCTATGAATCTGGCCCTGTGCACACCTAGATACATACATACATACACACCTAGATACAGGCATACATACATAGATACATACATACATACACACCTAGATACCTACATACATGAACACCTAGATACATACATACACACCAAGATACATACATACATACACACCTAGATACCTACATACATGCACACCTAGATACATACATACACACCAAGATACATACATACATACACACCTAGATACCTACATACATGCACACCTAGATACCTACATACATGCACACCTAGATACATACATACATACACACCAAGATACATACATACATGCACACCTAGATACCTACATACATGCACACCTAGATACCTACATACATGCACACCTAGATACATACATACATACACACCTAGATACCTACATACATGCACACCTAGATACATACATACATACACACCTAGATACAGGCATACATACACACCTAGATACCTACATACATGCACACCTAGATACCTACATACATGCACACCTAGATACATACATACATACACACCTAGATACCTACATACATGCACACCTAGATACCTACATACACACACACCTAGATACCTACATACATACACACCTAGATACATACATACATACATACACACCTAGATACAGGCATACATACTTAGATACATACATACATACACACCTAGATACAGGCATACATACATAGATACATACATACATACACACCTAGATACCTACATACACGCACACCTAGAAACATACATACATACACACCTAGATACCTACATACATGCACACCTAGATACATACATACATACACACCTTGATACAGGCATACATACATAGATACATACATACATACACATCTAGATACCTACATACATGCACACCTAGATACATACATACATACCTAGATACAGGCATACATACATAGATACATACATACATACACACCTAGATACCTACATACATGCACACCTAGATACATACATACATACACACCTAGATACATACATACACACACACCTAGATACCTACATACATGCACACCTAGATACATACATACATACATACACACCCAGATACATACATACATACACACCTAGATACATACATACATACACACCTAGATACCTACATACATGCACACCTAGATACATACATACATACACACCTAGATACATACATACACACACACCTAGATACCTACATACATGCACACCTAGATACATACATACATACACACCTAGATACATACATACATACACACCTAGATACATACATACATACACACCTAGATACCTACATACATGCACACCTAGATACATACATACATACACACCTAGATACATACATACATACACACCTAGATACCTACATACATGCACACCTAGATACCTACATACATGCACACCTAGATACATACATACATACACACCAAGATACATACATACATGCACACCTAGATACCTACATACATGCACACCTAGATACCTACATACATGCACACCTAGATACATACATACATACATACACACCTAGATACCTACATACATGCACACCTAGATACATACATACACACCTAGATACAGGCATACATACACACCTAGATACCTACATACATGCACACCTAGATACCTACATACATGCACACCTAGATACATACATACATACACACCTAGATACCAACATACATGCACACCTAGATACCTACATACACACACACCTAGATACCTACATACATACACACCTAGATACATACATACATACATACACACCTAGATACAGGCATACATACTTAGATACATACATACATACACACCTAGATACAGGCATACATACATAGATACATACATACATACACACCTAGATACCTACATACACGCACACCTAGAAACATACATACATACACACCTAGATACCTACATACATGCACACCTAGATACATACATACATACACACCTTGATACAGGCATACATACATAGATACATACATACATACACATCTAGATACCTACATACATGCACACCTAGATACATACATACATACCTAGATACAGGCATACATACATAGATACATACATACATACACACCTAGATACCTACATACATGCACACCTAGATACATACATACATACACACCTAGATACATACATACACACACACCTAGATACCTACATACATGCACACCTAGATACATACATACATACACACCTAGATACATACATACATACACACCTAGATACATACATACATACACACCTAGATACCTACATACATGCACACCTAGATACATACATACATACACACCTAGATACATACATACACACACACCTAGATACCTACATACATGCACACCTAGATACATACATACATACACACCTAGATACATACATACATACACACCTAGATACATACATACATACACACCTAGATACCTACATACATGCACACCTAGATACATACATACATACACACCTAGATACATACATACATACACACCTAGATACATACATACATACACACCTAGATACCTACATACATGCACACCTAGATACATACATACATACACACCTAGATACATACATACATACACACACACCTAGATACCTACATACATGCACACCTAGATACATACATACATACACACCTAGATACATACATACATACACACCTAGATACATACATACATACACACCTAGATACCTACATACATGCACACCTAGATACATACATACATACACACCTAGATACATACATACATACACACCTAGATACATACATACACACACACCTAGATACCTACATACATGCACACCTAGATACATACATACATACACACCTAGATACATACATACATACACACCTAGATATAGACATACATACACACCTAGATACATACATACATACATACACACCTAGATATAGACATACATACACACCTAGATACATACATACATACACACCTAGATATAGACATACATACACACCTAGATACAGGCATATATACATAGATACACTCATATATACATACACACTTAGATACAGACATACATAGGTGGGAAAATGTCACTATAGTTTACTAGCCAGGGGAGAAAAGATGTTAAAGATAGTATGAAAGTCAACCTAGCGTAGTCCTAGACCTATTACCATTTGCCCAAATGCTGTAACTAACTTTTCCATTTTGTTATTAATCATGCTGTTTGTTTGAAATCGTGTCTAAGGCCTCAATTTATCAAAGGTGTTGCGGACCTGATCCGACACTGCAAGACCTCGCTAAATGCGGAGAGCAATACGCTCTCCATATTCAGCATTGCACCAGCAGCTCACAAGAGCTGCTGGTGCAACGCCGCCCCCTGCTGACTCGCGGCCAATCGGCTGCCAGCAGGGAGGTGTCAATCAAACCGATAGTATTCGATCGGGTTGATTTCCGGCGATTCCTGTCCGCCTGCTCAGAGCAGGCGGACAGGGTTATGGAGCAGCGGTCTTTAGACCGCTGCTTCATAAGTTGTGTTTTTGGCGAGTCTGAAGACTCGCCAGAAACACAGCCCTTCAAGCTCTGTACGGAGCTTGATAAATGGGCCTGTATGACTTTTAGTCTCTCTCTCTCTCTCTCTCTCTCTCTCTCTCTCTATACAGGTAGCCCTCAGTTTACGCCGGGGTTAGGTTCCAGAAGGAATGGTTGTAAATCGAAACCGTTGTAAATTGAAACCCAGTTTATAATGTAAGTCAATGGGAAGTGAGGGAGATAGGTTCCAGGCCCCTCTCCAAATTGTCATAAGTAACATCTAATACATTATTTTAAAAGCTTTGAAATAAAGACTTTAAATGCTAAACAGCATTATAAACCTAATAAAATAATCACACAACACAGAATATATAATTAAACTAAGTTAAATGAACAAAAACACTTGCTAAACAGCATTATAAACCTAATAAAATAATCACACAACACAGACTTCACTTTCATTTTTCTGCAAACAGTTCTTTCTATGCATTCCAATCTGGACTGATTTATAGACAGGAAGATCTTGTTCCTTTGAAATCTGCTTGATAGCTCAGAACTGGTTAAACTGATTTAATTTCAGCTTGCTTGGCTTTGCTGCATCACAAGCGGACAGCTCCACCTACTGGCTATTTAAATAAATGCACTGCTTCTCAATGCTTTTCAATAGCAGTCACATGACTGGAAAAAAAAGGTTGTTATTCTGAAACAGTGTAAATTGAAGCATTGTAAAACGAGGGCCACCTGTATATATATATATATATATATATATACAGTATATATATATGTATATGAATATATATATTTATATATATATATATATATATATATATATATATATATATATATATTAGCATTATTTCTATAAAAAAAACAATGTACATACCTTAATTAAAAAAATACTTTAATGCAAAAAATGCTACCCATCATCTGAGCCTTTAGTGAGTTATAATCTCTTTGCTGGTGGTGTGTAGTACTATATATGTGTATTCATGTGTTTATATGTGTATATATGTTGGAAAAACGACATTGATAGACTTGCTCGACACAGGGTTTCCACAAACCTTCAATTTATAAAAACAGAATTTATGTTTACCTGATAAATTACTTTCTCCAACGGTGTGTCCGGTCCACGGCGTCATCCTTACTTGTGGGATATTCTCTTCCCCAACAGGAAATGGCAAAGAGCCCAGCAAAGCTGGTCACATGATCCCTCCTAGGCTCCGCCTACCCCAGTCATTCGACCGACGTTAAGGAGGAATATTTGCATAGGAGAAACCATATGATACCGTGGTGACTGTAGTTAAAGAAAATAAATTATCAGACCTGATTAAAAAACCAGGGCGGGCCGTGGGCCGGACACACCGTTGGAGTAAGTAATTTATCAGGTAAACATAAATTCTGTTTTCTCCAACATAGGTGTGTCCGGTCCACGGCGTCATCCTTACTTGTGGGAACCAATACCAAAGCTTTAGGACACGGATGATGGGAGGGAGCAAATCAGGTCACCTAGATGGAAGGCACCACGGCTTGCAAAACCTTTCTCCCAAAAATAGCCTCAGAAGAAGCAAAAGTATCAAACTTGTAAAATTTGGTAAAAGTGTGCAGTGAAGACCAAGTCGCTGCCCTACATATCTGATCAACAGAAGCCTCGTTCTTGAAGGCCCATGTGGAAGCCACAGCCCTAGTGGAATGAGCTGTGATTCTTTCGGGAGGCTGCCGTCCGGCAGTCTCGTAAGCCAATCTGATGATGCTTTTAATCCAAAAAGAGAGAGAGGTAGAAGTTGCTTTTTGACCTCTCCTTTTACCGGAATAAACAACAAACAAGGAAGATGTTTGTCTAAAATCCTTTGTAGCGTCTAAATAGAATTTTAGAGCGCGAACAACATCCAAATTGTGCAACAAACGTTCCTTCTTTGAAACTGGTTTCGGGCACAGAGAAGATACGATAATCTCCTGGTTAATGTTTTTGTTAGAAACAACTTTTGGAAGAAAACCAGGTTTAGTACGTAAAACCACCTTATCTGCATGGAACACCAGATAAGGAGGAGAACACTGCAGAGCAGATAATTCTGAAACTCTTCTAGCAGAAGAAATTGCAACCAAAAACAAAACTTTCCAAGATAATAACTTAATATCAACGGAATGTAAGGGTTCAAACGGAACCCCCTGAAGAACTGAAAGAACTAAGTTGAGACTCCAAAGAGGAGTCAAAGGTTTGTAAACAGGCTTGATTCTAACCAGAGCCTGAACAAAGGCTTGAACATCTGGCACAGCTGCCAGCTTTTTGTGAAGTAACACAGACAAGGCAGAAATCTGTCCCTTCAGGGAACTTGCAGATAATCCTTTTTCCAATCCTTCTTGAAGGAAGGATAGAATCTTAGGAATCTTAACCTTGTCCCAAGGGAATCCTTTAGATTCACACCAACAGATATATTTTTTCCAAATTTTGTGGTAAATCTTTCTAGTTACAGGCTTTCTGGCCTGAACAAGAGTATCGATAACAGAATCCGAGAACCCTCGCTTCGATAAGATCAAGCGTTCAATCTCCAAGCAGTCAGCTGGAGTGAGACCAGATTCGGATGTTCGAACGGACCTTGAACAAGAAGGTCTCGTCTCAAAGGTAGCTTCCATGGTGGAGCCGATGACATATTCACCAGATCTGCATACCAAGTCCTGCGTGGCCACGCAGGAGCTATCAAGATCACCGACGCCCTCTCCTGATTGATCCTGGCTACCAGCCTGGGGATGAGAGGAAACGGCGGGAATACATAAGCTAGTTTGAAGGTCCAAGGTGCTACTAGTGCATCCACTAGAGCTGCCTTGGGATCCCTGGATCTGGACCCGTAGCAAGGAACTTTGAAGTTCTGACGAGAGGCCATCAGATCCATGTCTGGAATGCCCCACAGTTGAGTGATTTGGACAAAGATTTCCGGATGGAGTTCCCACTCCCCCGGATGCAATGTCTGACGACTCAGAAAATCCGCTTCCCAATTTTCCACTCCTGGGATGTGGATTGCAGACAGGTGGCAGGAGTGAGACTCCGCCCATTGAATGATTTTGGTCACTTCTTCCATCGCCAGGGAACTCCTTGTTCCCCCCTGATGGTTGATGTACGCAACAGTTGTCATGTTGTCTGATTGAAACCGTATGAACTTGGCCCTCGCTAGCTGAGGCCAAGCCTTGAGAGCATTGAATATCGCTCTCAGTTCCAGAATATTTATCGGTAGAAGAGATTCTTCCCGAGACCAAAGACCCTGAGCTTTCAGGGATCCCCAGACCGCGCCCCAGCCCATCAGACTGGCGTCGGTCGTGACAATGACCCACTCTGGTCTGCGGAAGGTCATCCCTTGTGACAGGTTGTCCAGGGACAGCCACCAACGGAGTGAGTCTCTGGTCCTCTGATTTACTTGTATCCTCGGAGACAAGTCTGTATAGTCCCCATTCCACTGACTGAGCATGCACAGTTGTAATGGTCTTAGATGAATGCGCGCAAAAGGAACTATGTCCATTGCCGCTACCATCAAACCTATCACTTCCATGCACTGCGCTATGGAAGGAAGAGGAACGGAATGAAGTATCCGACAAGAGTCTAGAAGTCTTGTTTTTCTGGCCTCTGTCAGAAAAATCCTCATTTCTAAGGAGTCTATTATTGTTCCCAAGAAGGGAACCCTTGTCGACGGAGATAGAGAACTCTTTTCCACGTTCACTTTCCATCCGTGAGATCTGAGAAAGGCCAGGACGATGTCCGTGTGAGCCTTTGCTTGAGGAAGGGACGACGCTTGAATCAGAATGTCGTCCAAGTAAGGTACTACAGCAATGCCCCTTGGTCTTAGCACAGCTAGAAGGGACCCTAGTACCTTTGTGAAAATCCTTGGAGCAGTGGCTAATCCGAAAGGAAGCGCCACGAACTGGTAATGCTTGTCCAGGAATGCGAACCTTAGGAACCGATGATGTTCCTTGTGGATAGGAATATGTAGATACGCATCCTTTAAATCCACCGTGGTCATGAATTGACCTTCCTGGATGGAAGGAAGAATTGTTCGAATGGTTTCCATCTTGAACGATGGAACCTTGAGAAACTTGTTTAAGATCTTGAGATCTAAGATTGGTCTGAACGTTCCCTCTTTTTTGGGAACTATGAACAGATTGGAGTAGAACCCCATCCCTTGTTCTCCTAATGGAACAGGATGAATCACTCCCATTGTTAACAGGTCTTCTACACAATGTAAGAATGCCTGTCTTTTTATGTGGTCTGAAGACAACTGAGACCTGTGGAACCTCCCCCTTGGGGGAAGCCCCTTGAATTCCAGAAGATAACCTTGGGAGACTATTTCTAGTGTCCAAGGATTCAGAACATCTCTCGCCCAAGCCTGAGCGAAGAGAGAGAGTCTGCCCCCCACCAGATCCGGTCCCGGATCGGGGGCCAACCTTTCATGCTGTCTTGGTAGCAGTGGCAGGTTTCTTGGCCTGCTTTCCCTTGTTCCAGCCTTGCATTGGTCTCCAAGCTTGCTTGGCTTGAGAAGTATTACCCTCTTGCTTAGAGGACGTAGCACTTTGGGCTGGTCCGTTTCTACGAAAGGGACGAAAATTAGGTTTATTTTTGGCCTTGAAAGGCCGATCCTGAGGAAGGGCATGGCCCTTACCCCCAGTGATATCAGAGATAATCTCTTTCAAGTCAGGGCCAAACAGCGTTTTCCCCTTGAAAGGAATGTTAAGTAGCTTGTTCTTGGAAGACGCATCAGCTGACCAAGATTTCAACCAAAGCGCTCTGCGCGCCACAATAGCAAACCCAGAATTCTTAGCCGCTAACCTAGCCAATTGCAAAGTGGCGTCTAGGGTGAAAGAATTAGCCAATTTGAGAGCATTGATTCTGTCCATAATCTCCTCATAAGGAGGAGAATCACTATCGACCGCCTTTACCAGCTCATCGAACCAGAAACATGCGGCTGTAGCGACAGGGACAATGCATGAAATTGGTTGTAGAAGGTAACCCTGCTGAACAAACATCTTTTTAAGTAAACCTTCTAATTTTTTATCCATAGGATCTTTGAAAGCACAACTATCTTCTATGGGTATAGTGGTGCGTTTGTTTAAAGTGGAAACCGCTCCCTCGACCTTGGGGACTGTCTGCCATAAGTCCTTTCTGGGGTCGACCATAGGAAACAATTTTTTAAATATGGGGGGAGGGACGAAAGGAATACCGGGCCTTTCCCATTCTTTATTTACAATGTCCGCCACCCGCTTGGGTATAGGAAAAGCTTCTGGGAGCCCCGGGACCTCTAGGAACTTGTCCATTTTACATAACTTCTCTGGGATGACCAAATTGTCACAATCATCCAGAGTGGATAATACCTCCTTAAGCAGAGCGCGGAGATGTTCCAACTTAAATTTAAATGTAATCACATCAGGTTCAGCTTGTTGAGAAATGTTCCCTGAATCTGTAATTTCTCCCTCAGACAAAACCTCCCTGGCCCCATCAGACTGGTTTAGGGGCCCTTCAGAACCATTATTATCAGCGTCGTCATGCTCTTCAGTATCTAAAACAGAGCAGTCGCGCTTACGCTGATAAGTGTGCATTTTGGCTAAAATGTTTTTGACAGAATTATCCATTACAGCCGTTAATTGTTGCATAGTAAGGAGTATTGGCGCGCTAGATGTACTAGGGGCCTCCTGAGTGGGCAAGACTCGTGTAGACGAAGGAAGGAATGATGCAGTACCATGCTTACTCCCCTCACTTGAGGAATCATCTTGGGCATCATTGTCATTGTCACATAAATCACATTTATTTAAATGAGAAGGAACTCTGGCTTCCCCACATTCAGAACACAGTCTATCTGGTAGTTCAGACATGTTAAACAGGCATAAACTTGATAACAAAGTACAAAAAACGTTTTAAAATAAAACCGTTACTGTCACTTTAAATTTTAAACTGAACACACTTTATTACTGCAATTGCGAAAAAATATGAAGGAATTGTTCAAAATTCACCAAAATTTCACCACAGTGTCTTAAAGCCTTAAAAGTATTGCACACCAAATTTGGAAGCTTTAACCCTTAAAATAACGGAACCGGAGCCGTTTTTAACTTTAACCCCTTTACAGTCCCTGGTATCTGCTTTGCTGAGACCCAACCAAGCCCAAAGGGGAATACGATACCAAATGACGCCTTCAGAAAGTCTTTTCTATGTATCAGAGCTCCTCACACATGCGACTGCATGTCATGCCTCTCAAAAACAAGTGCGCAACACCGGCGCGAAAATGAGGCTCTGCCTATGATTTGGGAAAGCCCCTAAAGAAAAAGGTGTCTAAAAAAGTGCCTGCCGATATAAACTTATCAAAATACCCAGATTAAATGATTCCTCAAGGCTAAATATGTGTTAATAATGAATCGATTTAGCCCAGAAAAAGTCTACAGTCTTAATAAGCCCTTGTGAAGCCCTTATTTACTATCTTAATAAACATGGCTTACCGGATCCCATAGGGAAAATGACAGCTTCCAGCATTACATCGTCTTGTTAGAATGTGTCATACCTCAAGCAGCAAGAGACTGCTCACTGTTCCCCCAACTGAAGTTAATTCCTCTCAACAGTCCTGTGTGGAACAGCCATGGATTTTAGTAACGGTTGCTAAAATCATTTTCCTCATACAAACAGAAATCTTCATCTCTTTTCTGTTTCTGAGTAAATAGTACATACCAGCACTATTTTAAAATAACAAACTCTTGATTGAATAATAAAAACTACAGTTAAACACTAAAAAACTCTAAGCCATCTCCGTGGAGATGTTGCCTGTACAACGGCAAAGAGAATGACTGGGGTAGGCGGAGCCTAGGAGGGATCATGTGACCAGCTTTGCTGGGCTCTTTGCCATTTCCTGTTGGGGAAGAGAATATCCCACAAGTAAGGATGACGCCGTGGACCGGACACACCTATGTTGGAGAAAAGAGCAATATCTGTGAAGTGCAATAAAACGAGGTATGCCTGTATATATATATATATATATATATATATATATATATATATATATATATATATATATGTGTGTGTGTGTGTATGTATTCCAACACACTCATTGCGACAAAACAATAGAATGCTTACCTGCCAGCACTGCTTACAGCTTCTCCGCCCCGTTGATATGCCACTAAAAGAACAAAGATATATATATATATGATACATTATAACCATATCTATCAGCAGTACACATAAGGACATCATTAGAAATAGTTAATACCCATTATTAGAAACATGTTTTGGCCAATCATTGGACACAAAATTAAAATGTATTTCCTTTCCTAGTCATATCTTTCTTTTTAAGATGCAAGGCTCAATTGTAGCGATAAATCTTTAAGAAAAAGAAGGCAGAATATATGGAACCCTGTTTTGATGGAAGATCAATCATCAGGTTTGTATTATGCTATTTTTATTATAACTGATAGTTTGTTCCATCCAAGGACCGCACAGAAAATAAACAAGAATGTATTCCTAAAACTATGACAGAGTAGTAAAAATAAAACATTAATCTAATACAGTCTGCAAAAAATATGTACATTTTTATTAAAAAAGAAACTGCTGAAGCACAACATTACCATCCGTTAGGCTACTGGGAGAATATTTAATCACATAGTGTAGTATATCTGCTAAATAAATATTTTCTATTTGTTTATTGTGTAGTGCAACAATGTGTATTTATTTTTAACCTATCTGTTTAGTCCGCAATGTAACACATTCTGTTTATTTTGTTTGTTTGCTAAATATTTCAAACTTAAATTGTAGTTTTGTATAGCTGGTAAAATTTATATAATTTACAGAGGAAATGGATCAATAGTTAAACCTTTTTCAAGTTGCTACATGGAATATGTAGGAGCTATCAATTTGAGGTATTACTAGAATCTGAACCTAAACTGGGCCAAATGATGATATGATTTTCCATGCCAGAAAGATGCTTCTTAGTGTAAAAATTACATAAGTAAGCATATAATTCTACCCCCGAGATATTTCTATATATACAACAAAACATGTTTCCGCAGCTTACGGAGGTAATCTGACACTCTTTTTAGTTCCCCACATCAAAAAGAAACAGCAGTTGAAAAACTGTAATTATTGTCTAAATTATTTAAAATTTTGGTCATATGGAACTCATTACAAAAAAAAAAAAAAAAAATTCCAGACAAGCATTAACCATGGCTGACCCAAATGAGTTAAATATTTTACGGCTACTGCAGACGACAAAAAAATGTGTGTGGTTGCTGGAGTTAATATAATTGGAAACATATTCAAATTCTGAATTCACAAATGTGATTAAGATATTGGGAAAAAAAGAGAGTAGCTTGAAATAGTTAGTTAATACCCAGAAACAACATAGGTTTAGCTGCTATGTGGTCTGGTTATTTCTCATGCATCTGCATTGTGTTATTTTTGATAGTTTTGGATGGAAATTCTTGAATATTAGAAAATAGTTATTTGTAAGCATTCCATTAGATGAAAGGGTTAAAGGGATTAGATGAATAGAAAATGCTGATGGATTCTACAGCTATGCATTTTCCTAACTAGGAATGTGCAGAAAAAAAGAGAAGTCAAATTGGGCTTTTTAGAAGAATTCCAAGCTGGTAGGCTGCAAAACAGAGATAACTGCCTGCAGTGATTACAATAACAGGATTAAAACTTAAGAGGCAGTGTTAAATCTTTCGCTGAGGTAATGCCAAAAAAGCAGTCTTGCCACCAATGAAGCTAAACTCTGCTACCAAACACCCAGGCTTAGCTGGAAAAAAAAAGTTTAATGTTTTACTGAATGCTGGGGCTGAAATCTAATAACCCCTCCCCCCCCCCCCCCCCAGATATTTTACTTGAAAAAAGATCTGAAAATGTGATAGAAATATATTGTTTGCTGCACTAATTAGTGTGCTCCTTTCATTTGCATATTCTGGCTTCATGATAGAAAAAATAGTTACAACATACTAGACAAGTGATTTGATTTATACAAAAAAATATGTTGTCCAACAGATTTATTTAAAGGGACAGAAACAAATCTAGTATCCATATAAAAGTGCACAATGTATTCATGTGACATGGTTTGTTTGTTTTTTATTTAGAAAATAGTTGTGTACAAATGCACATAAGAGTATAACTGATTGCTAAATGGCTGATAAGCAGACTTTCGGGTCGATATATCAAACCCTTTAGGCAGGAGAAGCCTGCCTATGACTGCAGGTTCTCACAAGAGAATCTGTAGTCCGTATTTATGAAGCAGCAGTCATCAGACCGCTGCTTCCCTAACCTTTCGTCACCTCTTAAGGTGGCAAATTTCAATCTCCCCTGTCTCGTCTGACCGGAGAGATTGACAGCTCCTGGCCGCGATTGGCTGTGCGCGGGCAGGGGGCGGGATTGTACACAAGCACAAAATAGCGCTCATGTGCAATGCTGAATTCCAGCAGCAGAATTCAGTCCACCAGAGGTGTGCTGCAGCGGACAGGGGCACGTATGAACACCCCTGTCCGCCTCAGCTTGATAAATCAACCCTTTGTATAGCTTTATTGGTTGGTAGTGACACTGCTCACAAGCATAAAAACAAACAAAAAATCTTCTTAGTACAGAAAAGTCCATTTATTTCACAAATAATAGTTTGTGTGCATTTTTTCAATGGACACACATGAAAAAATATGTTTTATTTTGTATTCTCATGAAATATGTTTTTTTTTTTTTATGATCAGCCCTGATAAACTGTTAATAATAACAGTCATCTATGTCAAAAGCAGTCTGAATCTTACAGAACTTTTTTTTTTTACAAGTATCAATTTTATTCAAAATAGTAAACCTAACGGATCTGCTTCAGTGTTAGTTCTGATATACAGGGCAACAGCAGCTACTCCTAAGTCTGCTTAGCTATACCCAGAAATACATTGCTCAGGAAATGATACGCAAAGGATAAAGTGCAATAATGATTTTTCTCAGTATAATCCATGGAGAAGCTCTGTAATATGTCAATGCATTTCATGACATCTCACAGCTACAGGGAAGTAGAAAGCGAAAAAAAAATACTTGCATGTGAACAAGCAACAATTACAATAAATTAAAAATCGAGTAAAAGCAAGGATTGTTTCCTTGGCACTAACAGGAAATGTACTTTAGAAGGCAGTAAGTTACTATTGGATGATTTGGTCAACTCCCAACACAATATAGGTGATCAGGTGTAGTAAACTAAGTTTTTAATCTTCTACTACAAAACAAAAACTGTAATAAATAAATGTACAAAAAAAAATATATGCAATAATGGGAAACATTGGTTTCCATATCTATTATCTGTTTTATTTTGTAAAAAAAAAGGTTTTAAAGCAGTTGCACAGGCAAAAATCACAGCACAAGCATTTCATTACACAGAACATAGTAGCAGCAGAAAAAAAAAGTAGCATAGGAGTGAAGAAGTGTGAATATCTACCTGTTGGTGTGAAGGTAAAAGACGGGACTGAAAATCAAAATAAAACAAATAACTGATTATTAAGCTGAAGAAAGAAAGGGAACACGTCACATTAGTAAAAAAACAAGCCAACAAACATTACATCAAACATACAAAGCAGCCTTGTGAATGACATTCTAGCAAAACAAAACACCTTTCAAGCTACTTCATAAAGAGGTATGATCTCCAATTAATCACATTTGTATCAAATATACCAACAATTAAGTATATCTTTAAATTTGTGTGCATTTTGGTAATAAATCTTAGGTTTTAACTGCATGCCTCCCAACATTTGTGGCTGAGAAGGAGGGAAACCGTAGGTTGATAGGATGTTGTCACCATTTTGTAGGTAGAGCTGTGCTGGGAGTGGAGAGTTCATGGGTGGTTAGTGGGCGGGATAATGGGTGTTTCTGGCTGGTCTGTGGGTGTGTCAGGACAGTTTGTGGGTGTTTCTGGGTAGTCTATGGGGGGGGCTAAGGGAAATTCTGTAAAGAGGGACATATGGCAGTCTAAGAGAGACAGAGCTCAGAATCAGAGACGGTCCCTTTCAAACAGGGACAGTTGGGAGGTCTGTAACTGATAATGGCTGAAGCAGGACAGCATGTTTTAAAACTAATGATACACAGTGCATACTCCAAGCAATGGCAGTAACTATGAACCGTGTCTCTAATAATCTTATCTAACCCCCACACTGGAAAATGAAAAGAAGAAAATGTTAAATATTCATCAAAACAGTAATTTATTCAGTAGAGGGCATAATTTTTAACACAGAAATGTTTATCCAGGGGTATGATTAGGAATTAAGGGTTTTCAAACCCCCTAGCCTTAAATATATGCACACAAGTGGGTTTTATGATAGAATATTTCTTATGTAGGTCTTACCAATGTGTAATTTATTTTTCAAAGAGTGCCACACCCTTCACAAGGAAGACATCTATTTTTCCAATATGGCAGCTGAGAGTAGAGTGCATGCACATTATACATGCATGAAAAGGAGTGTGCACACAAGGGTCCCCCTTGTTATAGGCTTCCAGTAAAGCAAAACAACTATGTTAAAAGAGGAGGATGCCAGAACTCGTATATGATATCAGAGCAATCCAGCAGCATATTTTGAACTATTATGTGAGAACCATCTCCCCCAATATTAAATATAATATGTACATATAGGGAGAGACTGGCTATACTATGAAGGCTCAAGAATATTTAAGCAGACATCTGGTGCTTTTGAATAGGACCAAAGTGGGAAATGTTTTCTTTTGTGTTTGGCACAAGAGAGCTAAAATGTCTCTGCCATTATGTGGCCCTATGTATACACTCACATAGCTGTCTTCATCTCTTCTCCTAATTATTATAGCTTCTATTTACAATTCTGTATGTCATCATAACACACAAATAAGGCTCTGTTCATCACATTCAGACATATTTCCTAACTGATCAACTCGAATAAAAACAAAGCACCCAGTTTTGTTTACCCAATTCATACACCGTCCTTCGTTTGCAGCACAGCGTTCTCTATCTCAGGAATTCTATTGTGTTTTCTTTCAGCTAGTTCTTTTCACACAGTCAATGCAATTTAGCTAGCTCCAAAAAATACCACAGAACCATAGTAACAAGCCATCATAAAAATAGGTGCATTTAAGAGCAGAGCTATTCAAACAAGAATGAAGAGGCTCAAACATTAATTTGAAATCACAAGGACACACTGTGTTGAAAAAGAAAAACATGAAAGGTTTTTTTCTAGTAGTTACATTTTTTCCTTTGACCTGACTAGGTAAATATTGTTTGGATTTGAAAGAATTGAAAAACGGATGAAAAGAGGTGACCAACTAGCACATTACCTTGTAAATTATTTTCTACACGCTCCGTTTATAACATTAGCGCTCCTGACACAACCAATGAAACATGTATTTTATTTTTTTTCTATTCCAGTATATTAATATACTAATCTCTTGAAATGAATGGGAATCTATAGATATTATATGTTTTGCTTTTCTAGCAAATACAGACAATTACTGCATTGTTAATCACATTGCATTAGCAAAGTTTGTTGAAAACAACCACAGTAAATACAAGGAACCTATGTTGCATGAGTATTTGGATTTATATACACAAGGAACCCATGCTGTTGCATCAGTTGATGCTTTGCTTTAATTCTTTAAATATGCATTTGTGGTTCAAATTAATTTGTAATTAGCCCCAAAAAAGATTATAGGTACATTATACACCAATTGTCATATAGCTGCATGTAATAGACATTACTATAAAATAGAATATGCACATATACTGATCTAAAAATCTAGTATAAAACCTATTAAAAACTTACTTAGAAGCTCCCGGTTTAGCACTGTTGATGAGGTAGTCTGGGACACCCAGTGAAAGGGGCTGGGTAAACAAAAATAGCAGAAACTCCCCACCTCACCCCTTCCCTGCATATGAAAAGACTGATACAAACAGGAGCCTACAGGAGTCTGTAAACATGGGTATACATCTGGCACTGTGCGGCTTGGTTAGGAGTCTGAAAATCAGCACAATGTTCTTAAAAATTAGCAAAACCAGAAATTTGTATAAAAACACTACCAGATGGGCTATATAAATGGATCATCCACAAAACAGTTATGGAAAGAAAAATCTAGTGTACAATGTCCCTTTAATCGTTAATGTAAATAATAGAAATAGCGAATATTCCTATGGTTTAATCTGAAGTAGAGCTTGACAAATCCAAGACGAACCCTCATTTCAACTGTGCCCTTTTTATAGTTCTTTGAACCATCAGAAGCTGAGCAAGCAGCCTCATAGGGGGGTTGTTGTTAGTCATCCTTCTCCTGTTGTTCGTCCACCCCAGGAGATATACATTTGCATAAATTTCCAATTTAAATATGGTGGCAGGTTTTTCTGTACAGCCACGCTCTGTTGGCCATCTTGGGAAATCCAGCTACCATATTTGTAAAGGCAAATCCATATCCTTTCCTTACGCTGTGAGTCCTGATTTGTAGGTGCAGACCTCACCAGGTCCCCAGAGCGAAACCAATACTGATTGCAGAGCCAAGTGGGCCCCGTAGAGGTGCAGGCCCATCTCGATTGAGACCTCTGAGATGCCTGTAGTTATACCCCATGTGCTACATTTATCTATATCATTGCTTTTAAAACTGTATCTCTAACTCCTATATTTCTGCATTATTGTACATTTGTTTACACTATAACTCCTAGAGTTTATAGTTATCTAGACTTTGGCTTCTTAATTTTTTTATTTATTTTTTTATTATTATTAAGGCATTAGACATAAACAACAAATAAAGTATCAAAAGGGTTTGTTAAAATGGACATATAAACCATAATACAGCATTCAGTCTAATATGGTATCTGTAACTCATCCACAAGTTTAATGATTGCTGATCAACCTCTAAACAACCTTCATATTTTAGCTAAATATGACAATAACAAAAAAAGTGAGGCTTTAAACATAAGCATTAAATGCAACATCGTAAGAGAATGGTCCTAGAATTTTACATCTGGCACCTACATATTAAGATATTTCTACATTTTTCTAGACTATATTATCTAGAATGTTACTGTTGGTTTCTCTTTTTTTTCTTTTTTTATTACAGCACATTTGTCTTCACTACAGCTCCTAGAATTTTACACCTGGTATCTACGTTTTAAGATCAAATTCTACATTTATATTCTTACCAAAATCCTTGCCTCACTCCTAAAAATATCCACTAAGACATTAATTCACCGTGATTAAGGAACACAAGCAAGCTCATTAGAATACGCTAAAATTAAGTGCAAGATGATTGAATACATTCTTAAACATTAACTATTAAACTAATTGTATCCATTAGTTAATACTTTGTGTTCTTTGCCCTTCTCAGCACTTCGTTTCACTGTGTCTTACCTGCCAACTATTTTAAGCAGTAGATCCAGGCCCAGGTGTTATATGTACAGAAGATGGGGAAGGGGCTCAAAGCATTGAATTGGTGGTTTATGGATGGAGTTTGCATGGTCCTGTGTGAAATGTTTGGGCGCATTTCGGTAGAGTTTGGGTGGTCTCAATTTTATCATAGATAAAACAGGGCAGAAAAAAATGACAACAGGAGTTACCTCCCAGTTTGGAATTGATGCCTAAATTTCCAGACAGTTGAGAGATATGCACTGCATTTAAATGTCTAGTGCTAAACCAGCATATTATATCAAAATCTGATTATTCAACTAGTTTCCAAGAACAATTTCCTGGTTGCTAAGTAATCATGAGTCCTACTAAGTCCCCTTTTGTAAGCTCACATCCCTGATATCTAACAATACAATTTCTTTTAGATAAATACAAATTTTAATTGTACAATTAAATACATATTAGTAAGACTGTAACAAAAGACTAACAAAATGTATATATTTCATAAATGAGCCTAAAGTAAATACCAATATCTAAAAAGGTTTGCTTTTGCCTTGAACCAATACACTGGCAGATTATTGAGATGATGTTCTAACATATTATAGAATTTTCTTTTTGCACTTTATGTCCTGTTAAATAGGCAGAAGCAAACATGATAGAATAGATGTAAATATTTCTGACATTTCTGTTTCAAAAACAATACATTTTATTTGTAGGAATAGTTGACAAATATATAGAGCTATTAAATTAGAATGAGAAAAATATTAATGAAAACTATTCAATTTTAGCTTGTACCTTTTCTGATCCCAGCATAAGTACTGGTAAGTCCATTACGTTTCTTTCGATGACGATAAAGCCAGATACTGAAAACCATTAATATAATCCAGCATGCTGCACCAATCCCTGCTATAAAGGCCGGCTGCTTCACTACATCAGAGATCTGCTGAGCGAGGCTGACTTGATCACCAGGGGACACTCGGTTTCCAAATGAATCTGCAAGTTAAAAATACAAAAACCTTTACTGTCAATCACAACTTAGCATATATGACAAAATGTCAATTCAATCAGTAGCGGACCTACTCAACACAGTAAAAAAGAAATGTTGGGCCCTTCGAAGGTAACTCCATAATAAACGATAGTAATAATATACATGCGTGTGTGTGTGTGTGTATATACTGTGTGTATATATATATATATATATATATATGTGTGTGTGTTAAAGTGTCAGTAAATGTTGGTATTTTATGTATCACATATTGTCATTATTGTATTGATTATAATGTTCTGAGCACTTAGCTATTATATTTTTTAAAATAACATATTTTAAAACAAAGTAATAGCATATAGAAATTACCAAAAATGAACGTTATGGAAGTCCTAACTCTCTGCCCATCAAGGCGATCCTACTGTGGGAGTGTTATCTATGCTAACAGTTTATCCCCTGGGAAGAGCTAACAACACCCCCAGTAACTCACATTACTGCTCGTTCACAAGCTTTTTTCAGTCAAGCATTTCTGGCCAACTACTCAAACTGCGCATGCGCATTAACAGAGTAATGGTAAACACTGGATCGCTGTTATTTCAGTATAGCGATTCATTGTTTTAGTATCGTATGTGAAAATGCAAGAATTACTTATTGTTTACCTTGGATGCTTAAAATAAAAGGAAAAATATTAAATTTTTTACAGTTCCTGTGTAACTTCATTATGCGCATGCCCAGTATGTCTCCAGCAAATCCCTGTCAATCAATGATCGTGCGTCCCTGACACTCAAGGAGCTACGCGATCGATACATAGGGGATTGGTTAGGAAGATGAAGAATAGGAAAAATATCATTAGACATAACCAGCATTGGGCGGTCAGCATTAACTCCCTGTAAGTAAGGTTAGTGGATGATTTTAATAATGTTAGAAATAGTTTTAAAATGTGAAATGCCGCTAGATCGTCATATTTGCATGAGGCATTTTGAAAAATGAAATTAAAAAACCTACGTTTACTGTCCCTTTAAATGAGCATGCTGCACTTTATAATGATGTGATATTTATATACACTGGCACACTGCTGTATAATGGCGTGAGAAAATGTTTGGAACCTGGTGTGAAATAATTTTAAATACAATAAAAAATAATAATAAACAAAATCATATATACGCATTGTTTTATAAATATATATATATACATACAGTATATGATTTTGTTTTTTATTATTTTTAATTGTATTTAAAATTATTTCACACCAAGTTCCAAACATTTTCTTATGGATTTCATATTGCATTGTATTAATTCTTACTTATGGTTAATAGGCCATATTAGAAATCCTTTTCACTAACCTGTCAGAGTTCAAGACAATCTGGCCAGAGAAATAGAGACAAGAGGAAAGGAAGCGTTGCTTTATGGTCTAGAACAGTGATGGCCAAATTCCTAACACGTGTGGGCTGCAGGTCAACATTTCAGAAACTTTAAGAGCTGCATATAAATGTATGGAATAATGTTAGATTTCCTAAAAATGTCCAATGGCACATGGCCATATTTAGATACGGTTGCAGGGAACTCTCTGCCTGCTGTTCTCCCCTAAGAAACCTCCTTTTGCCACTTTGTTTGCCAACCCCAAATCTGGTCTATCCTGGGCCTACAAAATCTATGACACCAATAAGTTCTGCTTTTTTCCCAAGGGCCACATAAAACAGTGCATAGGCCGCAAGGTGGCCTTCCATGGTCTAGAATATAAGCTTTGAGTAACTATGGGGTGGGATTCTCGGTGATTCTTAGCAGCCCAGAAACATGGATAAGTCAGACTGGGCCAGGATGAGTATTCTTGCAGTAGGGCTCCCATGGAACAGTAACATAATTTGGGGAATGAACCACAAAATGCAGGAAAAAGGACACTAAAGCATTGCTGCCTACTTGCTAAAAAGTTAGATAATTATAAAAAAAACTGCATAGCATATTTTCATTTCATTTCCAAAGTAAACATAAGTATAACATCCGCAATGGGTCTTGGCGTTTAATCTTTGCAATCGTTTTGATGTCCTCATACACGCTCTCCAAATACGTAGATTAGAGTTTTATGAACGTGAGAGCAAACAGATAAAAAAGACAATATATACCTTCCTGCATCAGTTGTTTCCATAAAGTGTATAAGCTGCCAGTAATCACAATCATCTATCTTATGAATTTGCTTTTTTATGTTTTCTGCATTTATGCCTTTAGCCGGAATGTTAGCTACAGATGAAACACATTGTGCATCCAGGCTTAACGTACCTGAACAAGCAAGCAAGGTAGTGAACCCAGCTGCCTTTGATATAATAACCTTGAAGCAACAAAACGATAAGACAATCTAAATCATGTACCATATAAAAACTTACAGCCAGTTCATAACACTGGATAAAAATAAGATCATCTCATAATGACAAATACAGTACTGGTTTACACCAGTTGCATTAAAGGCCCACTCAATGCAGTAGAATTACATAATTAACAAGTGCATAATAAAAAGACAATGCAATAGCACTTACTCTGAATATCAAATAAGCAGTAGATTTTTTTCTGACAAATTCTCCTATTTTCCGGTCCCCTGTATCATGTGACAGACATCAGCCAATCACAGACTAGTAAACGTATACCCTGTGAGCTTGTGCACATGCTCAGTAGGATCTTTTTCCCCAGAAAGTGTGAATTTAAAAAGACTGTACAAAATTTGATCATGGAAGTAAATAAGAAAATGTCTTAAAACTGCATGATCTTTCTGAATCATAAAAGTTTATTTTGCCTTGAGTGCCCCTCAATTAGGTGTTGCATCATATCTTACTTAAAGGAACATTAAAGTTAACTTTACATAAAAATTGTATTTATTAAAAATTAACTTTCATTATTCATTACTTTCAGTTGCGGTTTGAATGTAGACTTTGGGGACGATTTATCAAGCTCCATATGGAGCTTGATGCCCCTTGTTTCCGGCGAGCCTTGAAACAGAAGTTATGAAGCAGCGGTCTAAAGATCGCTGCTCCATAACTTGTCCGCCTGCTCTGAGGCCGCAGACAGAAATCAAGCCGATCGAATATGATCGGGATGATTGACACCCCCTGCTAGCAGACAATTGGCCGTGAATCTGCAGGGGGCGGCATTGCACCAGCAGTTCACAAGAACTGTTGGTGCAATGATAAATGCTGACAGCCTACATTGTATCATGTCCGCTTGCACATTAATAAACCCCTTTGTGTGTAAACATTTTCTTTCATGATTCAGGTAAAGCAATATAAAAGTTTACAATTGACTTTGATTATAAAATGTGCTTCATTCTCATGGTATTCTTTTGTGAAGAGCATATCTAAGTAGGTAGCATGTACCTGTCTGGAGCACTGTATGACAGCAAATTGTGCAAAAATGCTGCCATCTTGTGCTCTTACAAAAGTAGAACACTGATAAAAGCATTATTGTAACATTTCTGCAACATAGCGCTCCAGACATAAGCACACTTGTGAGCCTACCTGTTTTTCAACAAAGGATACCAAGAAAACCAAGTACACTTGATAATAGAAATACATTGGAAAACAATTTCATGCACTTTGTGAATCCTAAACAAAAAGATTTGTGTTTCATGCTCCTTTCACAGACGTAATCTACAATTAAAGCAAGTTAAATGATTAATTATATTTAATTAAACATTTACAGGATATTTAGATATGAGTTAAATGTTGGTTTAAGGAAATAGAGTTGAATGCATTTCACACTAGACTATGGTTTGTACAGAGTCCTGAGTCAGCGTGCGTTTATCTAATTTGTTACCACTAGGAAAGGAACTGAAAGAGATGGCGCACAAATGTGTAATCCAATATACAGAATCTCAGCAGCAGAATTAGCCACAGTCTCTCTACAAATAGCAGAGATCTGCAGTCCCAGGTATAACAATGGCACAGTCATTTACTTGTATACAACAATGTACTGTACAAATGATAGATTATTGCTGGTTTTATAGGAGACATTTTATGGGCATTTTAATGCAAAAAAAAAAATGTTCTATTTATTTAGTACATGTCTTTAGAGCATTTTGGCATTGCAGACCCTAGTTAACTACATGTTATTCTTTGTTAAAGGGTTAAACACTTAAATGGGCATTAAAAGGCCACTAAAGTAAAAATTCAAGTTTCCTGATTCAGATAAAGCATGCAATTATAAAACAAATTATACTTCCATTATCAAAACATGCACACTTTTATTATCTGCACACTTTCTGAGGCTCCTGCTCCTACTGAGCATGTGCAAAAGTGCCAAGTATATATATATATATATATATATATATATATATATATATATATGCATTTGTGATTGGCTGGTGGCTGTCACATGACACAGGGAGAGGAAAAATTGGATTAACTTTGACAGAAAATATTCTACTGATCATCTCAAATTCCAAACAAGTGTTATTGCGTTGTCTTTGTATTGTGTATTTGTCAACTAATCAATTCTAGTCTATTTAGTGGTCCTTCAACCCTTGTTTTCAGACAAATACTTGCCCAAAATACCAGAGCATTTTTAGCATTTTGCTATCACTCCATTTAAACAGAAATAGAGGCTTGCTTTTTTTTTATTTACCTATCAAATCTACATATATTTTTTTTAAGAAGGCAACCCAAGTTATTGATCTAGGCTTATTTTGGTATATTTCATGCCACCATTTCACCGCCAAATGCAATCAAATAAAAAAAAATTGGTACTTTTTTCACAAACTTTGGGTTTCTCACAGAAATTATTTACATACTGCTTGTGCAATAATGGCACAAATGTTTGTAAAAGTTCAGAAATAGCAGGCATATATAGCTTTGCCATTGCTTTTTGTTAATTAGAAGGCCGCTAACTGCAGCTGCGCACCACACTTCTATTATTCCTGGCAGTGAAGCGGTTAATTAGGTAGCTTAAAAGGTTAATTTTAGCTTTAATGTAGAGATTAGCCTCCCACCTAACACTTCCCACCCCCTGATCCCTACCTGATCCCTCCCAAACAGCTCTCTTCCCTCCCCCACCCCCTCCCCCACCCCCACTGGTAAACCCTATCTTAGGTACTGACAGTCTGCCAGCATGTAAATAAGGCTTTTTTTAAAATAAAATATATATTTTTTATTTTTATATTTTCTGCAGTGTAGGATCCCTCCTTACTCCCCAGCCTCCCTGATCCCCCCTCCCAAACAGCTCTCTAAATCTCCCCTCTAAGTATTACCAGCCATTTTAGGTGCTGTAGATTTTCTGTAGAGTTGTGTCCTCCCACATCCCACCTACACGCAATCTTTAGTTAGGGTCCCCCACACCCCCAGATCCCCCTTTATGTAGGGTAGCTGCCCCATTCCTCCCTCCATGTCCCTTTATTTTATTTTTTCTGTAGCGTAGGGAGCTCCCACTCCCTCCCGCCACCCCTCCCTGCTGGGCTGCCCACCCGCCACCCACCCACACCTCCCACCGGCACCAAAAGAAGATCGTTACAGACGGTGACACACGCAGCGTCACCGTCTGTAACGATCAGGCATCTGCCCTCATATGGAGCCAAAACACTGAACGCGCTCCGGCTCCATATGCAGCAGATGCCTGAAGCTTCAGGAGCTCCAGAACTCGCCTGTAATTTAACAGCCGAGAGTGCTGGAGCTTCCTGAAGCAAAGACGTATATATATACGTCTTGCAGTGCGATAGGCAAAGTACTGCAAGACGTATATATACGTCCTTTTGGGTGAAGGGGTTACGTACCTCACCTTGCTTTGTTGTAAAAATTGTGCTTGGGCCACACTCCTTAGTAGTCCAAAAAGTAAAATCCATAACCTGTAAATGCTGCAAATCATATAGCTGGTTTACACAATTCAAAAGCATTTTGAAAACATAGGTTACAGATTGTGCATTTTGAACTCTCTAGGGAGTGTGGGACAAAGCACAATTTTAACATAAAAGCAAGATGTGCTTAAAGGGACACTTTTCTGCAAAATTTGTTTCCCCATATGTGTTTCAAATTACTTGTTATATTATACTTAACGCAGATTATGGGAATTCTTTTGTTCATGCTTTCCATTTTTATATTTGAAATAGTTATTTTTGCTCATTAAAATCAGTACCTCTTGTTCTCAAGGACATATCCATTTAAATGGGCTCACCATGTGGGAAGAGCAGACCTTCTCATGCTATCTTTGTTTTTACACATATTCTAATAGTTAGATATTCAAGAGCTAATTGAGGCTGGGTGAGTTCAGTGAGTAAAACCAGCTATTTCAGATACAAAAATATCTATTTTCTACAGAACATACAAATATATTCATATTTTCAGTATAGGTAAAATGTTCAACAGGCAAAAATAGCTATTTCAAACAGCAAAATAAAGGTCAATTAAATATTTGTAAACAATTTAATTAATTCCAGCAGGTAAGCTGATAATTGGGAACACATTAAAGGGGAGAACATTTTTTTATAGTAGAATGACCCTTTAATTCCCTTCAGAGCAATCATTGCAACTTCCTAGCAGAAAAAACACCACGTGGCTCCCCAGTTGAGTTCAGCAAGCTGAAATGTTTGTGAGAGCAGGACTAGAAGCTAGGATTAATAATGAAAACATGATATGCTCTGATCCCTAGAGCATGTCCCTTTAACTGTTTTTTTTATGTGGAAGCATGATGCATTGTCACTGCAAATGTGCCCTTTTTTATATTCTTGGTATTTTTGACATCCCTTTACTTTGTTGTTGTACAAGTTGTTTCAACCAGAAAAGTGATCTTTAGAGACAAATGAATCAGTCTGACAAGCTTTTTAAATAAATCCTGATTGACTGGCTAGACAAAATAACCCTCAGTCTGTGTTGTCCTGCACTATAAAACTAAGTGCTTGTAAATCTGAAACAGTTTACAACAGGATCCTCTAAGCACTTAACACTTGATGTGAGTGGTCAAACTATGGCATTAAACTGGAGCAAAAGCAGTAAATATATTTGCTTTTCCTTTTAACAGCCGAGGGAACAAATATGCCATATGCCCTTATTTTACAAGATGGAGTCAAGACATTAAGGCATGCTGGGTTATATTACTGCCATAGACCTTAAGGTGTCTTTAAAAAATGCTATCACTCATTTAAAGAAAAGTGCTAAACAATATCAACTCTAGGAATGAAAAACATGCAATCTGAACTCAAACTTACATTTATTTTACAGCACAGTCTGCTTTTCCTCAGTAAACATATATGTTAACCCTTTGTCTGTCAACTAGGATTTCAACAACTTGCCACTTTATGTCCAGTCAACTGTGACCTTACTATACTATAACGTTTTTGCAGGCAGATTGCTAGATGAGTAAAACGATACGTGAAGGGAAAATTTAACTGCATGGTCTAATTGATTAGAGCCTGTTATATTTCCATTACTAACCCTAGACACCTATGTGCTTAACCCTAGCAATGAGTGAGGCAATAAGGAGGTTAGCCAATAAGGAGCAGCAGTTGCGTGACCTGTCATTGGCCAGCTGCATTTTGCTCTGGAACCGCAATGGTTCTTCACATTTCCATCTACAGGACGTTTCCAGACTGGCCCCTATTGTGTGGAACTCTCTACCTCGCTCCACAAGACTCTTCACTAGTTTTCATAGTTTCAACCGCTCCTTAAAGACTCAGTTCAGGGATTCACAATATACACTAAACAGTTATTACCTCAATTCCTCCTTTGGTCATCCCCTGAACCCCCTTACCATGTAAGCCTATGAGCCCAGCTGTTTTGTAGGTCACCTTCATGAGCGCTGATTTACAACAGCGCAGCTCTTTGTAGGGTCCTATACCCATGTGTCTCCCATAAATGCTACCTTGTATATTAGACCTATGTATAGAGCAGCGAAATCTATTGGTGCTCTACAAATAACATAATAATAATAATAATAATAATATTATTATTAAAAAGTGTTGTATCAATAAAATAACTATAAAATGCAAATATTATGATTCACCTTTGCTGACAGAATTGCATGTGAATAGCAATTGGATTACTCCACAAAAACACACACATCAATAAACTATCTTCTTTTTCTTTACTATAAATATTTCTCAACTAAAAATGGTTAAGTTCTCAGAAGTCTTTGACTGTACAAACGGTCACAACTCAATAGCAAACGGGAAGTGATGTTACACCTGCATTAGAACTGTGTAGCAACAATTCACACTACAACCATCTGAAGTACAAATTAGCTACAGCAGTAATCATCACAATTAGAATTATTTAAAGAAGCATGTTGCCTTTAGAAAATTACTGTCCTATTTATAGATGCAGTTAAACTTTGTCAGAAAAACAACATATATATCAAGAATGTTCACTAAAAATATTTAAGGTTAAAGTGAATGTAAATTTTGATGAACCGGTGCCCGGTTTTTAATAATCCTATTAAAAACAGGGGCACTTTCATTCATCAGACTTTACATTTCACTCGTTTTGTTAAAATACTTACCTTTTCTTCGTAAAAGCCGCTCCAGCGCTTCCCTCACCCGTCACAAGCCTCTTCCTACATCAGAAATGACGATCCCAGCCTTCCTCCAATCACTGCGTTGCTTTAGGCAATGATTCCCCCGGGGGGGAAGCTGTGATTGGAGTATGCCGGAATCGTCATTGCTGACGTAGGAAGAGGCTTGCGACGGGCTGGAGAAGCGCTGGAGCAGCTTTCAAGAAGAAAAGGTAAGTATTTTAACAAAACCAGTGAAATGTAGCGTTTGATGAATGAAAGTGCCCCTGTTTTTAATAGGATTTTTAAAATCTGGGCACTCATTCCGCAAACTTTACATTCACTTTAAACAGGAAATTAGTTTATAATGGTGATGTACCCAGCAGTGATAAAAAGGAAATGTTTAAAAACAAATAATTTGAATATGAATAAATACAATTTTGCTTTTCTGTTTTTTACAAAACATTCAATATATATATATATATATATATATATATACACATAATCCAGAAAAAGTACAGACAAGGAAGAGCTCAAAGCTAAGTGGTATTTTATTAAAACCTTCAGTATAACAAATAGGCAAAAATGGCTATGAATGAGGGTCATGAGGGGGGCTGGGGTGGGCGTCTATATATATATATATATATAGCAGATAGAAGACAGCACTCTCTGGTCTTAAATGGAAATAAAGGTTTTTATTGCGGTGACGTTTCGGGGAATGCTCCCCTTCCTCAGACCAAAGTTTATACAGTGAGCCAAACATTTATACACACATGCGCCCCTCCCCCTGTGGAAAAAACTGCCAAACCTTGTTGCTAAGCAACAACTGTCTGGTAGGTAAACAAATAGATACAGTGTATACAGTGAAACAAATAACTAGCTACATATTTGCAAAACTAGAAGGAATATACATATACATATATACATTAAAGTGCATGTAAAGTCAACCTACTTGCTCTGCATCATAGTGTGTATTTTATAAATTAATAGTGAGTTTCATTCATCAAAATCGCTACATCAAATTATAAAAGCAAATATTTAATCATTAGCTTTGTGTTCTTATCGGCCATTCCTCCGCCCGACATGATGGTCCCACATAATTGTTTTGATTGTAAAGACAGTTCACTGTATTATCTGTGCTCCTCCCGCAGTCCAGTGTAGTAATAGAAGCCTGGCACAATGGAGAGAGGGCGGGGGACACACCCCCTGTAGATATCCAATCAAAAGGCTGCCACTTCCGGCGTGTCTGCGACACACGCCCCAAACAGAGATAGAATGCAAATACTGAAGTAGCGCTCTGATAGATGGGATAGTTGCTTTGAAAGTGCTGTTAGCAACAAAGTAAAGCAGAGATAGAATTCCAGGCAGCAAAATATGTAAAAAAACGAACTTTTATTCCATAAGTTTAAAAAAGGACAAAACCAGGATGTCCATACAGAGCCAGCAGTGACTCTAGCAATCAGGCAAGTGAGCTGATCCCCATGCAGACATGTTTCGTGCACCAGGTGCACTTGTTCACTGCTAAGTGAAGCAGTCTAAATTACACAAAATAAAAAATGAAATTATCAAAAATAAAATTGAATTACTCCTAATCTAATAGCCCTATCAAAATAAAAAAGCCCCCCAAAATAAAAAAACCCTAGCCTACACTAAACTGCCAATAGCCCTTAAAAGGGCCTTTTGTGGGGCATTGCCCCAAAGAAAGTGTAGGTTTTATTTTACAGGTAAATTTGTATTTATTTTAACTATTTACTAACTAGTCTACCTAGTTAAAATAAATACAAATTTAGCTGTGAAATAAAATAAAACCTAAGCTAGCTACAATGTAACTATTAGTTATATTGTAGCTAGCTTAGGGTTTATTTTATAGGCAAGTAATTTAGTTTTAAATAGGAATTATTTAGGTTATGATAGTAAGTTTTATTTAGATTTATTTTAATTATATTAAAGTTAGGGGTGTTAGGGTTAGACTTAGGGTTAGGTTTAGGGGTTAATATATTTATTTACTGTTAGTGATGTGGGAGGCCAGAGGTTTAGGGGTTAATAACTTTAGTATAGTGGCGGCGGCGACGTCGGGGGCGGCAGATTAGAGGTTAATAAATTTATGTACGTGGCGGCAACATTGGGGCAGCAGATTAGGGTTAATAAGTGTAGGTAGGTGTTGGCAACATTGGGGGCGGCAGATTAAGGGTTAATAAGTGTAATGTAGGTGTTGGCGATGTCTGGGGCAGCAGATTAGGGGTGTTTAGACTCTGGGTTTATGTTAGGGTGTTAGGTGTAAACATACATTTTCTTTCCCCATAGACATCAATAGGGCTGCGTTACAGAGCTTTACGGTCCGTTATTGCAGGTATTAGGCTTTTTTTTAGCCAGCTCTCCCCATTGATGTCTATGGGGAAATCGTGCACAAGCATGTCAAACTAGCTCAAAGCAGCGCTGGTATTTGTGTGCGGTATGGAGCTCAATGCAGCCATATTGCCAGGTTTTTGCAAACCTGTAATAGCAGCGCTATTAAAGGTGAGCGGTGGAAATAACTTTTATTACCGAGCCACTCATAACGCAAAACTCGTAATCTGGCCGCCAATTATTTATAAACGAAAATCATGGAAATTGTCAGGGGTGCCCAAACTTTTGCATATAACTGTATATATAATGGCAAAAATGTATGTTAAAGGGACAGTCTACACCAGAATTGTTATTGTTTTAAAAGATAGATAATCCCTTGTTTATCCATTCCCTAGTTTTGCATAACCAACACAGTTATATTTATATATTTTTTACCTCTGTGATTATCTTGTATCTAAGCCTCTGCAGACTGCCCCTTTATTTGTTCTTTTGACAGACTTGCAGTTTAGCCAATCAGTGATGGCTCCCAGGTAACTTCACGTGCACGAGCACAGTGTTATCTATATGAAAAACATGAACTAACACCCTCTAGTGGTGAAAAACCTGTTAAAATGCATTCTTAAGAGGCGGCCTTCAAGGTCTAAGAAATTAGCATATGAACCTCGTAAGTTAAGCTTTCAACTAAGAATACCAAGAGAACAAAGAAAAATTGGTGATAAAAGTAAATTGGAAAATTGTTTAAAATTACATGCCCTATCTGAATCATGAAAGGTTTTTTTTAACTAGACTGTCCCTTTAAAGGGACACTCAAGCCAAAATAAACTTTTATGATACAGACAGAGCGCATTCACACTTTCTTGGGAACAAGATCATAATGAGCATGTGCAAAAGCTCACCGGATATACTTATACTAGTCTGTGATTGGCTGATGTCTATCACATGATACAGGGGGCAAATATTTAAGAAAAAAATTTACTCATTTTAAATTCAGAGTAAGTGCAATTGGATTGTCTTTTTATTATGTACTTGTTAATTATGTAATTCTACTGCATTGAGTGGTCATTTATTATTAAAGAGATATTCCAGCCAAAATATGAATCCACATTGATCCTTTTGAGTTTTGAATAGAAGCATTTTTGTAATATACATGTATTAGCAAAAACGCTTCTAGTAAAAGCTATAGCTGTTTCAAAAGTGTATTTAAGTATGCGCCGTGCACCAGCATTTTAAGCACAGCACTTGCTCAGAGAGCCTAAGGTGCTTGTACCATCTGGTAATGACTCAGTTTGTTGCTTGCTGACATGACACAAGCCCAACTGGCTCCATGAGCAGCTGTAGTATTTAAAAAAAATGGTGCACAGAGAATATCTAGTTATGCCTCACATGAATGTGCAGAGAAAAATGTTAAAGGGACACTGAACCCAAATTTTTTCTTTCACAATTCAGATAGAGCATGCAATTTTAAGCAACTTTCTAATTTACTTCTATTGTCAATTTTTTCTTCGTTCTCTTGCTATCTTTATTTGGAAAAGAAGGCATCTAAGCTAAGGAGCCAGCAAATGTTTGGTTCAGAACCATGGACAGCACTTGTTTATTGGCGCTGTCCAATCAGCAAGGACAACCCAGGTTGTTCACCAAAAAGGGGCCGGCATCTAAACTTACATTCTTGCTTTTCAAATAAACATACAGTACCAAGAGAATGAAGAAAATGTGATAATAGGAGTTAATTAGAAAGTTGCTTAAAATTGCATGCTCTATCTGAATTATGAAAGAAAAAATGTGGGTTCAGTGTCCCTTTAACATTTAAACAGTTATAACTTTCACTAGAAACATTTTTGCTAATACGTGTATATTGCAAACATGTTTCTATTCAAAGATGTAATGCATCTATGTGCATTTAAATTTTGACTGGAATATCCTTTTAAGTTAACTGATTTTAACTGTCTTAAAGGGCCATTAAATACAATTATATTGCATAATCAACCCGTGCTTAATAAAAAGACAATTCAGTAACACTTATTGTGATATTCTGAGCATGTAGCATCTTAATGGACTAGTAAATACAGTAAAATTACATAATCAACAAGTGTATAGAAAAAAAAAAGGCAACATTCATTTTGAAATACTGAAGTTCCTGGTGTTTTAGAACAAAGAATAATTTATATGCTAAAAGGAAATTTAAGGAGTTTAAAATGTCAGAGACACATGTAAGGGACATTTTACTCAAAATTTACTTCCACAAAAGTGTAATTATGCACAGTGGGAAAAAAATGCTGCTTTTCCTGTAATTTAAATCTCAATACTGTAGTTTTCCACATAGAGGCTGCATTATATTCAATGATATTTAGAACCCTGACCCTCCTACATGCGCAGTGATCATTTATATTAAATTACCATTAAATAATTTAGAGCTTTCGTTTCTGCACTAATTGCGCTAGAATTATAAATTTTTGCGCGTCAGGTTGTGCTCATATTACAAGTTGAAAGTAAAAAGTTATCGCTAAACCGATGCGCAAAAAAAGCTGAACTTCCGATATCACTTGTTTGATAACCTATTCCCCCATAGAAGTCAATGGAGCAAAAAAGTGGAAAAAACTAACACTCTACTTGCACGCAAACACGATCCAATATTCTCAAGTGCGCTAACCCAACGTGAAAATAGGAATATTTCACATTCCAATGTTCTTTACATAACATAAAATGTTCTATGTACATCATTCTGATGGTATTTTGGTACAATATTTATCTATAGCAATATATAGATAATTATATATAGGAATAGATATGTATATATACAGTATATATATATATATATATATGAATATATATTTTAAAATACTTAGATATGCATATTTTGGTATCTGCAGAACATTGGAATGTGAAATATTTACAGTGCAAACACAGTATAACACTTTATTAAATATGAATATTGCATAAATATGATTTTACGTGTTTTCAGCATCTTAAAGGGACATAAAACAAGTTGGCATAGAGACAAAATATAATAATATACTGCAGTGCCTCGCCATTGACCCTTTCTTTTAAGTTTGCAAATTGTACAGCTCTAACTCCCCCCACACAATTCCTTCTATGGCTGTATCTATATCCACCTTTGTTTGGTAGAATGCAGAATTTAACACTCATTATCTGCTGGAGCATGCCTAGAAGCAAGTAAGCTGCTGTAAAATATAATGCATCTGTTTCTGATGTTAAACACTGATAAAGGGGTGGATCAGACTACTCCAAGCAGCATGGCTATGTAAGCAATTTTGTTTATTTTTGAAAATTATTTTAAAATACTTGCCAGCAATTTTTAAACATTTTTTGTTATGCAGACACAAATCTCAACATGTTTTATGGCACTTTAACTGCAAAGGGCTTCAAATGCATATATATATGTCTAAATATGTATATATGTATGTATGTTTATTTATATATATATATACATATGTACACACACACACACACACATATATATATATATACACAGGGAGTGCAGAATTATTAGGCAAATGAGTATTTTGACCACATCATCCTCTTTATGCATGTTGTCTTACTCCAAGCTATATAGGCTCGAAAGCCTACTACCAATTAAGCATATTAGGTGATGTGCATCTCTGTAATGAGAAGGGGTGTGGTCTAATGACATCAACACCCTATATCAGGTGTGCATAATTATTAGGCAACTTCCTTTCCTTTGGCAAAATAGGTCAAAAGAAGGACTTGACAGGCTCAGAAAAGTCAAAAATAGTCAGATATCTTGCAGAGGGATGCAGCACTCTTAAAATTGCAAAGCTTCTGAAGCGTGATCATCGAACAATCAAGCGTTTCATTCAAAATAGTCAACAGGGTCCCAAGAAGCGTGTGGAAAAACCAAGGCGCAAAATAACTGCCCATGAACTGAGAAAAGTCAAGCGTGCAGCTGCCAAGATGCCACTTGCCACCAGTTTGGCCATATTTCAGAGCTGCAACATCACTGGAGTGCCCAAAAGCACAAGGTGTGCAATACTCAGAGACATGGCCAAGGTAAGAAAGGCTGAAAGACGACCACCACTGAACAAGACACACAAGCTGAAACGTCAAGACTGGGCCAAGAAATATCTCAAGACTGATTTTTCTAAGGTTTTATGGACTGATGAAATGAGAGTGAGTCTTGATGGGCCAGATGGATGGGCCCGTGGCTGGATTGGTAAAGGGCAGAGAGCTCCAGTCCGACTCAGACGCCAGCAAGGTGGAGGTGGAGTACTGGTTTGGGCTGGTATCATCAAAGATGAGCTTGTGGGGCCTTTTCGGGTTGAGGATGGAGTCAAGCTCAACTCCCAGTCCTACTGCCAGTTTCTGGAAGACACCTTCTTCAAGCAGTGGTACAGGAAGAAGTCTGCATCCTTCAAGAAAAACATGATTTTCATGTAGGACAATGCTCCATCACACGCGTCCAAGTACTCCACAGCGTGGCTGGCAAGAAAGGGTATAAAAGAAGAAAATCTAATGACATGGCCTCCTTGTTCACCAGATCTGAACCCCATTGAGAACCTGTGGTCCATCATCAAATGTGAGATTTACAAGGAGGGAAAACAGTACACCTCTCTGAACAGTGTCTGGGAGGCTGTGGTTGCTGCTGCACGCAATGTTGATGGTGAACAGATCAAAACACTGACAGAATCCATGGATGGCAGGCTTTTGAGTGTCCTTGTAAAGAAAGGTGGCTATATTGGTCACTGATTTGTTTTTGTTTTGTTTTTGAATGTCAGAAATGTATATTTGTGAATGTTGAGATGTTATATTGGTTTCACTGGTAAAAATAAATAATTGAAATGGGTATATATTTGTTTTTTGTTAAGTTGCCTAATAATTATGCACAGTAATAGTCACCTGCACACACAGATATCCCCCTAAAATAGCTATAACTAAAAACAAACTAAAAACTACTTCCAAAACTATTCAGCTTTGATATTAATGAGTTTTTTGGGTTCATTGAGAACATGGTTGTTGTTCAATAATAAAATTAATCCTCAAAAATACAACTTGCCTAATAATTCTGCACTCCCTGTATATATATATATATATATATATATATATATATATATATAAACATACATACATACATCTTTAGACATGCATATGTATGTATCTCTATGTTAAAGCCCTTTGCCAGCCTTTTTTCCTAACACCTGAGATCTCATATCCTTGAGACTTTATAACTTTTTGTGCTATTTTTTATTTATTTTTTAATATTTTTTAGATGGTGTTATTATGAGTGTAACTGTACTTAGTAATGTATTTTTTATGTGTTTTGCGACAATTTTTAGCTTTGCAAAACAATTAAGCAGAGCTCTGAGGTCGAGGTAGTCATTCTAGCATAAATCACGATTGCTCTCTCATTTACTTTCAACTAGTAATATGAGCGCAATTTAACTTGCGTGCAAATGACCGCTAAAACAATAGCGCTACACTAGTATTCTGGCCCTAAATTTTTAGGTGCATGTTTTTTATTTTACAGGAACAAATTTTTTAAAAAGAAAAAAATATATAATTTTACATCCAAAAACCTTATCATTCATTTACATAGATTATTACATCGTTGACTTTATTTTGTATATTGTATTTAACTTTTTGAACTATGCTGAATTCCTGTATGTGCAAGATAGCACCTGCTATGCTCACTGTGATCCTTAGAGCAGTTCATGGTCTTAAAGTTAATTAAAGCAGGCCTATTCTTTGCTGACTAATACACCCTTTGTATTATCTAGGTTTATTGATTTCATGGTTATTTGCGGAAGGTTAACTTGAGTTGGTTCTGGTTTTATGTAGCCAGCCAAGTATGTTTCCACAGAAGTGCCAGATGGGCTTAAAAAGTATAAAATGTACTGTGACTAAGGAATTTAAACCAACACTCTCTATCTCCTTCTTTGTCTCTACACAAAACTGGAACACTTTTCTAATTTTAAGACAACATAATTTACTCCTTAAGTCCATAGGCTTAAAATAATTTAAATTTTAGGCAAACAAATTATGAGTCTAAGGAAAAAAAATCTTTTGCATGGGCTGTCTAGGACCCGATATTCCTTAAGTAGTTTACATTATTTATACATAGACAGACATACACACATACACACACACACATATATATATATATATATATATACAGTATACCCCAACTGTCCCGATTTTCACGGGACAGTCCCAATTTTAGGGGTCTGTCCCGGGTTGCTTGCCATCTGTCCCGCAATGCCCCATGCATTTTTTTTATTCTCCCAGGGTTAGATACCTGTTAGATTCCCTGTAGAAAAGGAATGGTGTGTGGGTTAAGCAGGAGTAAGAAGGCTGTATACCATCTGACCTCAGGTATTGGTGACCTCTAACCTCTGGTAGTGATGACTTCTATCCCCTGGTGATAATAGTAGCATGCCTTCAGTTTTATACTATGAGCAGTGCTAACACCAGGGTAAAGAACAGTGGCAGCCTCAGACTGCTAATTAATGTGCTTGCCAACCCCAGGACCCCATACAATGAATTACAGATACCAATAGATGATGTAGTGTGTGTATCTGTATTCCTCTGCTTTAAAATGTAAGCAGATTTTTTTTTAAAGAAAAATATTGTACTAAGCTTTAGATGCGATCAAATCTATCTCTATGTAAGAAAGAGGAAAATCTGATAAAGCTACTTATTCTCTTTTAACAAGGAGAATACACCCTCTTGTGGCTATTCAAGGAATACTCACAAATAATAAAATGAGTATACTCATATTAAAATACCCGTTCACAACAGTGTTAATTTTGTTCACTAAAACTAGACTAAAATGAGCAAAAAACGAAAGAAATTCTGATGACTAAAATACGATTAAAACTAAAATGGCATTTTAGTCAAAAGACTATGACTAAAACTAAATCAAAATATGCTGTCAAAATTAACACTTTATGCAAGGTGTTATAATCAATCCATATCTAATTACTGCTCTTTTGTAAAAATAAAAAAGCAAGGCTATCTTCTTGTTTATTTACTTGGTTTTATTTAATTTTAAGATAAATAAAGACGTTATATACCCCAACAGTTAAATCTGTTAAATCTGTATTGCATGTTCAAACCTTAATACAATAAATAAAACAGGTTAATAAACCTTTACTACAGGAGTATATAATGAGCTTGGAAGTTCTAGAGCAGTGTTAATTTAGTTGCCGAATTTTTTTCGAATCTGTGAACAATCAATTGATTCTTCCTATAGAAATAAGAATAACCCACAAGTATGGGTTTAAGTTATGCTGGGCCTGTGCTAGCTGCAGAAACTTTTTGTTTTGTTGAGTTACTTGATACTTGTTTTAATTATTAACAGAGAACTGTAAACGTTTTTATACTGGTTAATATGGGCAATGGCGTTACAGCCAATACAGTTTACAGTTTGTTTTTTTATATTTTAAAGTTGTACTTCTGTTTGTTTATGAAACTTGGTATTATTTAATTTTAAGTTTAATAAAGATGTTATATATCACAACGGCTAAATCTGTGTCTGTATTGCATGTTTAAACCTTAATACCATAAATAATAGTAGGTGTTATGTTTACTCCTGGAGTATATAATGAGTTTGGAAATTATAGAGAAATGCTTAAATATTGCATCTAGATTTTAGTCGACTAAAACTAGACTATAACTAAAACAATTCAGATGACTAAAATACGACTAAAACTAAAATGGCATTTTAGTCAAAAGATGTGCACAATCTTTTTATATGCAAACTTTATGAGGCACCAGTTCCTACTGAGCATGTGCAAAAGTGCATAGTATATTTTGTGATTGGCTGATGGCTGTCACATGATGCAGGGGGAAGGAACTGACTTTGAAATTTGTTTTTTTTATGCTTATGGAATAATAATATTTAATGGTCCTTTAAATGGATATATTAATAGATAGATTGATAGATAGATAGATATATAGATAGATAGATAGATAGATAGATAGATAGATACATAGACAGACAGATAGATAATGTTTGAGGTTTTTATGCTAAATAAAGCACTATAAATGTGTGTTAAAATAACTCACATGCTACAGTTTACTATATACACTATAGACAATGTATATATTTATTTATTTGCATTTCATATGGTAGTGTTTTCCTATAATATGATGTTTCTATATTATGCAGTTTTATGATTTTTGTGGGTACCTCACATAATAAAAAGTTGGCATTTGTTTGTAAATGCAATGAATGCCAATCAACTAAAAACAGGTCTAGAATTGGGATGTGAAATGGTTTAGGGCACACTGAAAAATGTTTATACCTAATCATTCATTTGCTATACAATTAATCATTTAAAAAGTTGTAGAGCACATGGATAGGAAAACACAATGCCATAGAAATACTGTATCTATCTATCTATCTATCTATTTATCTATCTACATAGGTGTGCGCACAGGGTGTGCCGGGTGGGCCCAGGCACATTCTAATGCAGCCAACACTAGCAGGTTAAGCTGAATGGCACAACCATGTGATTTTCCGAGTGCACCTCCATCACCTAGGGCCACTTGAAACCTTTAATACTTGCAAGTCCCTCTACATTCACTCTCCCAGAAGCAAAAGGGAGAATGCAGACAGGGGTCACTGGCGTCGGGGGCCCGGGGCAGGTCCTGCCATCCTGGCTGTTAGACTAGGGCTCAATTAACTCAATGCCATATCTTTAGCTGCCATTGTGCTTTAATTTGAGCATGGCATGATGGTAGTCTCCAGTTTTTAGCATGATGTCATCAATGTCAGCAGCACAAGAAGGCAACATGTTAGTTACCAATTACCGTCTCCCTGCAGTGCAGCCGGTAGCCTGTGTGGGCGGGGCTCGGAGCCACTGCTTCTGGTACTCATGTAGAGGGATTGAGTTCTCGGGTTAACAATGTATACTAATTATCTGTGCCTGTGTTCTATCAGAAGAGGGAATTCATCAGACTAGCAAACAAAAGTGACGTTCCACCAGCTGTCTGATAAGCAATACATACCGTACATGCGCTCCTCAATGTAGTCGCATTCCAAAGCGATTACGTCACAACGTATCACTAAAGTTCGCTCTTCTGATAGAACACTGGGCAGCTGCTGGAATATCGGTGTAGTGTCACATACCCTATCCATGACAGTTCATCAGTATCCCTCTCTTGCATTCAGCTGCATTAGTGGATTAGTCAAGTTTCTGAACCTAAAATCAAATGTTTAAAAAGTCTGCAAGTAACATACTGTATGTGTAGATCTACGTTTTTGAAATTGAGAGAACCATATTAACTAAAAGTAAGATTTATAAGTAATAGCTATTACTTGTAGCTATTAACCCCTTAAGGACACAGCTTCAGTTTGCTCAATTGTTTCATCCCGTCATTGGTCCTTAAGGGGTTAAGTATTAGGATAGGGAATGTGACACTACACCGGTGTTCCAGCAACAGCTTCAGCAGCTGCCCGGTGTTCTATCAGAAGAGCAAACTTTAGTGCGTGCGGCCGTTCACTGTTAAAGAAAGTGTTATGTTGTGACGTAGTCGCTTTAGAATGCAACAACATTGAGGAGCGCATGCGCAGTATGTATTGGTTATCAGACAGCTGACGGAACGTCACTTCCGCTCGCTAGTGTGATGAATTCGCTCTTCTGATAGAACACCTGGTTATCACTACTATAATTGTTGAGTATGTATCTTCCCTTAAAACTTTGTTTTGTTTTATTTTCATTATAATGCACTAAAATGAATGTTCTTTTTTTTCTCATATTTTGTCACCTAAAAACCCTAATGAGACCCTTAGTCTATAAGTGTATTTTATATATATATATATATATATATATATATATATTTATTTATGTTTTATTGATCTATTTATAGTTACACATAAAAATGGAGGATTGGTTATGATGACACAACTGAAAGAGTGTTGTAACAAATGTACAGCCTCCCTGTATTAGTAAGCAAAACTCTAGAATTGTTGAATTACACAGGCGTGTTGCTTCTGGTTACAATTTGTTCATTTAAGTAAATTAGTATAGCTTCTAATGCACAAGGTTTTCTATTCCATAAGCTTTTAAGACCTCACAGGTCTCTTCTTCAGATGTAGATTTATAAAGCACAAAAACTTATTTCGCAAACAATGTTCCCCCTAATTTAAATTATATTGTGTACTTTTTAAATATATTATCTATAAATCTTTGAATATTTGTATGTTGTTTATCAAGATTGAAGCTGTTTTTTGTATTTGTCTTTATAAATATCAAACCCAGTCCGCGCTTTACATTTTGAATTGTTTCTGATTAGTTCATTGAACTATATTATATAAGACATTATACCTAGAGAGGCAACAGTTTGACAATTTTATTTATAACATTTCTATTCTGTGTATCTCATGACTAAGAACTCTGTTTACCATCTGTTATGGTGGAACATGCTATATGTTCATTTTATATTGTTTAAATACATTTTTTTTTAAAAACATTTTTCAAGTTATAATTTTCAAACTTGCCCCTAACAATAGAACAGTGGTATGACCTTTAAACGAACCACACCTGAGCTTATATATTTTCAAATAGAGACATATTTATGACATTAAATCCCTCTTTGAATTTGAAGTTCTTTGAAATTCCCAAGACAAATAAATAGTGTGTATATAATTACACGCAGAACTGTACTTCCAACTCACCCAACTGGATAAACTGTGGCTCACTTTTTACACCAGGCCCTGCCCCAGTACCGGCGGCAACTTCCACACTATATTTGATGCCAGGAACTAAGGATGGGATAACTACAGATAGGGTAGAACCATCCACTGTCTTGTTGATATGATACCGACTTTCATTGCCAAGGCACCAAACCTAAAAAGCAAACAAAACAAGCAGTGAATTGCCACATCTGTGGTTTGTACACTGTTCCTCCTGTAATCAGCATTTCTTCAAGCAATACATTATAGACAATGCAAGATTTATACTGATTTAACCCACTGTAAGCCAAAGATACTACCCAAAATGTTGCATATCTCTCTGGCAGCCAAAAGGTTAAAATTACCTTCATTTGGGGATAAATATATAATATTAAAGGGACAGTCAACTCCAAAATTATTATTTTTAAAAAATATAGATAATGCTTTTACTACCCATTACCCAGCTTTGCACAACCAACATTGTTATATTAATATACTTTATAACATTTAAACTTCTAAATTTCTTCCTGTTTCTAAGCCACTACAGACAGCCTTTTTTATTAGCTTTTCACAACAAGAGACTGCTAGTTCATGTGGGCCATATAGATAACATTGTGCTCACGCCCGTGGGTTGTGGATGACACTGCACTAATTGGTTAAAATGCAAGTCAATAGATAAAAAAAAAAAAGTCATGTGATCAGGGGGCTGTCAGAAGAGGCTTAGATACAAGGTAATCACAGAGGTTAAAAGTATATTAATATAACCATCTTGGCCGTGCACAACTGGGCAATGGTAACAAAGGGAATAACTATCTTTTTAAACAAAAATTTGGGAGTTGACTGTCATTTTAAGGGTCAGATTACAAGTGGAGCAGTATTTAACAGTTCTGCTTGCACGCTAACTAACTAACAAGTGCACTAACACAACATGAAAATATGAATATTACACATTCCAATGTTCTGCACAATATGTTCTATTTATTCATAAATATACATTTCTACATATATCTGATGGATTTTTTGGTACACTTTATATCTATACCTATATATATAGGTGTATCTATATAGTTATAGATATATACAGATATATATATATAAATATATATATATATATATATATATATATATATATATATATATATATATAGGAATATCTATTTATAAATACTTGGATCATATTCTGCTATGTGCAGTACATTAGAATGTGAAATATTTACAGTAAAAACATAGTTGGACACTTTATTAAATATGAATATTGCATATATATGATTTTTCATGTTTTTATCTAGTTAATAACTCCAATGTGTATATATATATATATATATATGTCTATATACAGTGGGGCAAAAAAGTATTTAGTCAGCCAAAAAAATTGTGCAGGTTCTCCCACTTGAGAAGATGAGAGAGGCCTGTAATTTTCATCCAGAAACAATTGGAAACAATTTATTTGCATATTATGGTGGAAAATAAGTATTTGGTCACCTACAAACAAGCAAGATTTCTTGCTCTCACAGACCTGTATCTTCTTCTTTAAGAGGCTCCTCTGTCCTCCACTCATTACCTGTATTAATGGCACCTGTTTGAACTTGTTATCAGTATAAAAGACACCTCAAACAGTCACACTCCAAACTCCACTATGGTGAAGACCAAAGAGCTGTTGAAGGACACCAGAAACAAAATTGTAGACCTGCGCCAGGCTGGGAAGACTGAATCTGCAATAGGCAAGCAGCTTGGTGTGAAGAAATCAACTGTGGAAGCAATAATTAGAAAATGGAAGACATACAAGACCACTGATAATCTCCCTCGATCTGGGGCTCCACGCAAGATCTCACCCCGTGGGATCAAAATGATCACAAGACCGGTGAGCAAACATGCCAGAACCACATGGGGGGGACCTAGTTAATGACCTGCAGAGAGCTGGGACAAACGTAACAAAGACTACCATCAGTAACACTCTACGCCGCCAGGGACTCAGATCCTTCAGTGCCAGACGTGTCCCCCTGCTTAAGCCAGTACATGTCCGGGCCCGTCTGAAGTATGCTAGAGAGCATTTGGATGATCCAGAAGCGGATTGGGAGAATGTCATATGGTCAGATGAAACCAGAGTAGAACTGTTTGGTAGAAACACAACTCATCGTGTTTAGAGGAGAGAGAATGCTGAGTTGCAACCAAAGAACACCATACCTACTGTGAAGCATGGGGGTGGCAACATCTTGCTTTGGGGCTGTTTCTCTGCAAAGGGAACAGGACAACTGATCCGTGTACATGAAAGAATGAATGGGGCCATGTATCGTGAGATTTTGAGTGCAAACCTCCTTCCATCAGCAAGGGCATTGAAGATGAAACATGGCTGGGTCTTTCAGCATGACAATGATCCCAAACACACCGCCCGGGCAACGAAGGAGTGGCTTCGTAAGAAGCATTTCAAGGTCCTGGAGTGGCCTAGCTAGTCTCCAGATCTCAACCCCATAGAAAACCTTTGGAGGGAGTTGAAAGTCCATATTGCCCAGCGACAGCCCCAAAACATCACTGCTCTAGAGGAGATCTGCATGCAGGAATGGGCCAACATACCAGCAACAGTGTGTGACAACCCTGTGAAGACTTACAGAAAATGTTTGACTTCTGTCATTGCCAACAAAGGATAAATAACAAAGTATTGAGATGAACTTTTGATATTGACTAAATACTTATTTTCCACCATAATATGAAAATAAATTCTTTCCAAATCAGACAATGTGATTGTCTGGATTTGTTTCCACATTTTGTCTCTCATAGTTGAGGTATACCTATGATGAAAATTACAGGCCTCTCTCATCTTCTTAAGTGGGAGAACTTGCACAATTGGTGGCTGACTAAATACTTTTTTGCCCCACTGTATGTATACATATGTATTTATGTGTTTATATGAGTATTTTTGCCTGAAAATACAAATATACACATATAAATATATAAAAACATATATATATATATATGTTACAGGTAAAGTAAGAAATAATAATAATAGGATTACCTGGTCAAACGGACATTACCCAAGCTGCTGTGGGTAAAGCCCAAAGTCCTGTAATTCCCCGTCTACACTATTTCTTTTGCATTTACATTCATCTTGTTATACGAGCGCTACATCTGATGCACGCATACAGCCGCGATAAACCTGATATCGCTCGCATGTAACTGGTAATCTGGCCCTAATTTGGCTATTTTTAACACAAAGTAAATTTGTGCATCTGTCACATTATTACCCCCATGAAATTACATAATATTTAGGTTTAACCTTATTTAAATAACCCACATATAACAAGAAACTGATATCAGACACTATTTTTTTTATGAAACATGAGGTTTGCACCCACTGTAAAGGAAACTGTGTGGTTTACTATGCATTGTGTATTTAGCATTCTTGCAAATGTAAAAAATATAACACAGTGATGGTGAACAATATTACCCACCCAAACCACTAGATGCCAGCAGCTAACATTTGTATTAGATAGGTAAGACAGACAGACCAACAGACGAGACAGACATATAGATATGGATAAACTCCATTGTAAAGTAGTCATATATATATATATTGCTACTCCAGTGAAGGAATATTATTACAAATAATGTACACATTTTATTCTTCTGTCTCTACAGAAGTTAACAGTGTGACACAAATATGTACAGTAGATGTAGACCAGCTGTACTTGTAGACTCTGAAACGTGTACTGTACCTGCTAAAAGTCTACAGTTGCAGGATATGAAAGAATCCAGCATAAACAATTCGTATTGTGCATTTTATTTCTGCAACACATTCTCACACATGTTGCCCACGAGCTTAGCCCAGGCTTGCTTTTTTCCTTGTTTTATAGCCCTTTATTGTTGGAAGTGGGCCTCTTTGCCTGCAGATGGTAAAACTCAAAGGAAATGAAGCACTTTCACATTTTTGTAGTTCAGTCACAAAACTAAACATTGTGATGGGGAGAAAAATATATGTAGTTGGTTTCATTTTTATAGACTATTTTGCAGCTGTGAATATCTATAATAAATTGCTTTTAGTTTATAGAAAATGTAAACAATTATAGATTGATTGATAGAAAAATAGTACACAAGTCTTCAAATAAAAAAAAAATCCTTATAAACCCCACACACATTTCTTTTTCTTGGACATAGTTATTATATTTATAGAGAAATCATCTCTACTTTTATCTGCTCATTAGAACAGTACAAAGTATGTTTGCTGTTTTATTACAGGAAATGTTATGCTGAAAAAGTAAGTCAAATTCTATTTCACTGCTTCTAAATAATCACAGCAGAGGGTTTGCCAAAAAGATTTTCAAACAAAATATAGTTACATCTCTGATCTGTTCATTATTTTTATTTTTCAATTACCAAAAAAGGACCATTAAATACAATTAAATTCCATAATCAAACAGTGCATGATAAAAAGACAACACAATAGCACTTTCTCTGAATTTGTAATGAGCAATAGATTATTTTTATAACAAGTTTCAAAATGTCCTTTAATTTGCTGGCCCCCCTTATCATGTGGCAGCCATCAGCCAATCACAAACTTACATACGCACACACTGTCAATTCTTGCACATGCTCAGTAGTAACTGGTGCCTCAGAAAGTGTGAATATAAAAAGACTGTGACAAATTTGATAATGAAATTAAATTGCAAAGTCTCGTAAATTTGCATTCTCTATCTAAATCATGAAAGTTTAATTTTGAATTCAATGTCTCTTTTTGCTCAAATATTAATTTAGACTTTCTTTATAACCTGAGCAGTACCATGTTATTTTAAGCCTTACTATGCATGAAATCTTGCCTTTAAGAGATGCTGCACATCTGCTTCATCAAATTGTGGTGGTACAGGCACAGTATAAATGGTATTTTCTCCCACCCCCACCCTCTTCATATATTGGAATCTCCTAAAACTTTTGCCAACTTTTATTTATTGCATAAATAAGCATCAGGATTTCCATTGTCATTGAAAAGTGAAATGCTTAGCAAAGAAAAGATGAATTACACATTAATTAGCTGTAATTTGTTCCTATTTATAACAGAGCCTCTAAATACTGTACTAGCAATGAATATAAAGGCATGTGTGGTTGCTTTTCTTTTAATTGATATAGACATGTTACAAATAATAAACATGTTACATTTTTATTAATATACCATTGTGTGCACTGTTTCTTATTTGTGACTTAAAGGGACAGTCAGCGCAAAAATTGTTATTGTTTAAAAAGATAGATAATGCTTTTACTACCATTTCACCAGCTTTGCACAACCAACAATGTTATATTAATATACTTTATAACCTTTAAACCTCTACATTTCTGTCTGTTTCTAAGCCACTAAAGACAGTCCCCTGATCATATCCTTTTTTATTAGCTTTTCACAACAGGGGAGTGCTAGTTCATGTGAGCCATATAGATAACACTGTGCTCACGCCCATGGGTTGTGCACAACACAGACCTAATTGGCTTAAATGCAAGTCAATAGATAATAAATAAAAAGTCATGTGATCAGGGCGCTGTCAGAAGAGGCTTAGATACAAGGTAATCACAGAGGTAACAAGTGTATTAATATAACCATGTTTTCTGTGCAAAACTGGGGAATGGGTAATAAAGGGATTATCTATAGTTTTAAACAATAAAAAAATTGAGTTGACTGTCCCTTTAATTATTCCAGTTTGTGTGACATTGTGCTTTCTAGTTTTTTATTTTGCCAGAAAAAGGTTTATCTTGGTGTTTTGATGTACTGTACACCAGTTTTATGTTTCTGCATTTCCCTCTATAAAACAGAGAGATACTAAGAAACATACACAAAGTGGGAAAAAGTGTAGACTAATTTGTAAATATTTACCCTTAGCTGATTTTCTCAAACACTTTAAAGTCTAAATTATACATTTACAATATGGACAATGTTCTATTTATTTAAAATAATCAATTTCTGTAGTACATAGTGATAACTTTTTAATTATATAACATCTGATATTTAGCTTCTGATTTTTTTCAACGTCTTATTTATAAACACTAAAAAAACAACATTGGTTCATACATGATTTTGGCCACTAGATGGCATCAAATGTCCATGAACCAGCTTATGATATTTATATTGCTTAATTAATATTGATAGGATACTGTTTCATTTCTCTTAATAGGATTTTTAAGTATATTTTTAAAAAACAGTTGCAATTATAGGAACATACAACATGTTGCAGCAGGTGGGTCAACAGAAGCATTACAGTTGTTCCTTTATTCTTTTGAACTAAAACAGCTATACCGGATTTGTAGATAAGGCACAGTTGGTAATATCTATCTTTCATTTTGCCTGGTTTAGATAAGGCACTAGAATGGTAAACTGGGAAGCAAGGGGCAGCCAACAGTTTTGTTTTCCTTTCTTTTTTTTTTTTTCTTTTTTTTAACAATTTCTAATAAAACAGAAGTCACACATAACAGAAAAAGTATAAATGTACATTACCCCAATTAAACCAACTGCTGCAAACTCATAACATAAGATATAGATAGATCTATGATAGATAGATAGATAGATAGATAGATAGATAGATAGATAGATAGATAGATGTAGGAAAATAAATGAGTAAAAAATAGGGGCAGGGAAAAAAGATTTGCACAAGAAAAAACAATACCAGAAAAACAAAGGGTCTGGTCTCGTGGACTCTCACCACCATGAAACAAATTAATTTATCGGGTAACCATAAATTAAGAAATTTAAGAAACATTGTTTTTCACTGAAAAATGATATCCACAACCCCAAAAGAACCCATAAAGGGGAATATTATGCAATGAAAAATAACTAACAGGTTAAAAAAAAAAAATTTAAATCAACCTGGGACAACTGCCTGAAGGACTTTCCAATCAAAAGCCGCCTCAGAAGAAGCAAAAACTTAAAAATGGTAGAAATTAGAAAAAGTATGCGAACAAGACCAAGTAGCTGCCTTGCAAATTTAGTCAACATTCTTAGACTTAAAAGCCTCATTCTTAAAAGCCAAAGAAGTGGCAACCTATCTAGAGGAATTCGTTGAAATCCATTAAAGTGGAGGCTGACCTGCCTCCAAGAAAGCTTTATGGAACAAAAGTTTCAACCATGAAGCCAAAAAAATGGCAGAAGTTTTCTGCCCTTTCCTGGAACCATAAAAGTGGACAAACAAACTAGAAGTTTGCCTGAAAACTTTAGTAGTGCCAACATAATACTTAAAAACTAACAACATCCAAATTATGCAAAAAACTCTCTGAAGAATTAAATGCCCATTTTTATTCTTCAACCTCCTCCAGCTGAGGCAAATACAATACTGAGGTGCCAGTGAGGTAGGAGGGGTTTTATTGAGCTCTTGGGGCTGGGGAAATTGTGCCTCCTCTTAGTGGCAGGGAAGAGTAATTTTCAGAAGTAATGGATAGTGGACTCTCACCACCTGTATGAAAGAAAGAAACAATCCTGATTTCAGTGGGTATAGAGGCAAACAGAACTGATTATCTGAAAGTTTAATAGTCTGAAGGGAAAGAGGACAGCATATTGATTTTAGCATAATTAAAGTTACTTCTAGCTCATATTTACTGAAGCTGACAACACTGTAGCTTTCAACCTAAAACAAACAGAAATAAATCCTGAGTCATTGAGAAAGGGAACAAGTCTATATAGCTTAAATTAAAGGGATTTGCCATCATTTTTTATTTCTTCTAAACAAAGGTAACAGCCAAAATGGGAAAATCTTTATCTAGCAAACAGAGATAATTTGACTGTAACAGACAAACAGTAAACAGCTGTGTCGTTTTTTTTTTATTATTATTTTAAAAAAATGTTTTTAAAACACTGCAGTATAAAAAAGTGTATTTATTATTTTTAATAAAAGAGTGTTCTATATGAATATTTTCTGGTCAGACTTGTAAATGCATTTATGTCTCCACCAAATAGCTGTTACCATTCTCTTTATCAGTATCACAACTGATATTTCTGCATTCATTTGAATTTAAACCGATTCTATATTATACTCAGGCAAATAATTTTATACATAGTCAAATGATATTACTTCATTTGCATGATAGCTACATTTTTTTAGTATAATGTCCTTTTAATCATATACACTTTTCCACAAGTTCTCTTACATCCTTTAATAGCAGATGCATTTAATAAGAAAATGTGACAGTTCCAAACTACAATGACATAACATAAGTAAATAATATTCAGCAGAAGATGCCATCAAACTAAACAGTATTTTGTTTAGATACTTTACCTTGTATTCCTGGACCATTCCATTTTGCGTGTCTTCAGGGGGAGGTTGCCAGGATACCACAATTGCAGTACCATTACCATCACTCTTTGTTAAAATAACACTCTGAGGGGGAGCACTGGGTACTGGTTATTAAAAAAAAATAATATAAAAATAAGTTGATAGTTTGCATAATCTTGTTAACTCACCTATGTTTAAAAGTGTACTTTTTTCAAACCTGTCTACAGCCAAATCCTTTCCAAGCAAATACCCTGAGATTATTTTAGAGGCAAACAGTGCACAGCTGTATCAAGATGTTTTTAAATTTAAAGGGATATTAAAGTATTTGTGTTTGCATCTTGAAATATTTTTTTATTTTTTTTTATTATTTTTTTATATATATATTAACCCTATGTTCCTGTGGTGAGAAAAAAAATAAAAGTTTTTGCTTGTGAGAAGCCCAACAACAGAGCTATAAAAGTTTTTTTTAGTTAGTGAGCTTTTGGATCATTTATCAGATGTGCACAAACGTAATTTTCCTGTTTAAAAATCAATTTAAAAAACTTTGATTTATAATCTATTGATGGAAAAATATTTTCAACATGTTTGAAGAGTTATTTTGAGTTTAATAAGTTTAATTATTATTATTATTGATAATTATTATGAGAATTTATTTGTAATTGCCGCCAAATTCTGTAGCACTGATCCTTAAAAACAAAATGGCCGAAGTGAATACCATAAAGATATATTTAATTTGTAATTTTCTATCTAGCCACATTCTTAAAGACTTAGACAATCATATGTATAGATCAGCACCATATATTTAACAGATAATTGAATAGGCTTACATATTGTTCGCTTCCAGAATAATTTTACTCCCTATAATTGTGAAGATATACGAGTCTAACTACGCATTTTTCGTGGCCTGGCACACATATGTCTATGATATATATCAAGTGTCAACTTAAAAATTAACTGAGTGCCAAGCAATTTCTCTTGATAAACATTGTCTGCCAGTGTGGTATATGGTTTGGCACGCTTCAAAAAGCGGTATGTATGAAGAAACACATGTGGATGAGTAATGGATATCTTATCAAAATATATTTTGAATGTATATGTTATATATTCCTCTGACCTGTTTTGCTTTTGCTAAACAAGGCAAAATAAAAGTGTTTTTAAAATTACATTGAATGTTTTTTTAACTGTGTTGTTATTACTTTTATTATTATTATTATCATTACTATTACATTTTTTTCATACTCCTGGTATCCTTAGTTGAACATGATACCTAGGTAGGTTTAGGATCATGCATGTTTATAGAGCACTAATAAATGGCAGCAGTATTTGTGTTTTTAACAGTTATACTTTGTTGAACACTAGAGGGCGACATCATTCACAACAATTTTACAATGTACCAGGAACATGCACTTGAGTGCACTCTCCTAAACCTGTCTATATATGCTCTTCTGATTCATGAAAGTTTCATTTTAAAATACTGCATATTTTTTATTTTTTAACTATCATATACTTTACACATTTAAGGGTACTCAGCTAATTAATATCATTGATAATGTGAGTTTATGTTTTGTTTTTTTCTCTTATTTGCATTGAAATATATAGGTGCACATCACAACAGCATAGAGACCTGCACCTGACTAACCATTATTATACAATAAACTGTTTCTCTTTTACAAAGGAAATCAATGATAATTTTGTATAATTTATACCACTCTTTAAAGGAACATTGTACAAGTTGTGGTTTTTTCTTTTATGATTCAGATAGAGCATGTCATTAACAAATTGATTTCATTCTCTTAATATCTTTTGTTTCATATCCCTTTAATATGTTTGCTTACAATGTCTACAGTTACTGAGACAATTACCTTCTTCCAGGGTTTTTGCAAATCGCACTTCACTGTCAGCTCCTTGAAAGTCTTGAAAAAAAGGCCGGGCCTTGATTTCATAATTGACACCTTTCTTTAGCTCCGGAATAATTGCACTGTTTTTTGCAGGAGTCCGCACTTCAAATATCGACCATGCAGATTCCCCGCGACTTTCTGGACTTGGTCTATAAAGAATCTTGTAACCTTGGATATACTGTGATTGTTGATCCACCTTTAAATATCAATGTATTAGATTACTGTGGGCATTTTATGCAACATTAATTTTGAAATACTGACGTTTCTGGTGTTTTGGAACAAAAAACTATTTATATGCTAATAGGAAATTTAAGGAGTTTAAAATGTCAGAGACACATCTTATATACGTGGAAGGGACATTAAACCCAATGTGCTTCCCCTAATGTTTAATTATCCACATAAAAAAAACTTCACACATTTATTTTGCTTGGTTTTGCTGTAATTTAAATCTTGAAATTTTAGTTTTACTCTATGAGACTGCATTACATTTAAAGGGACACTGAACCCAAATTTTTTCTTTTGTAATTCAGATAGAGCATGCAATTTTAAGCAACTTTCTAATTTACTCCTAATATCAATTTTTCTTCGTTCTCTTGCTATCATTATTTGAAAAAGAAAGCATCTAAGCTTTTTTTTGGTTTCAGTACTCTGGACAGCACTTTTTTATTGGTGGATGAATTTATCCACCAATCAGCAAGGACAACCCAGGTTGTTCACCAAAAATGTGCCGGCATCTAAACTTACATTCTTGCATTTCAAATAAAGATACCAAGAAAATGAAGAAAATGTGATAATAGGAGTAAATTTGAAAGTTGCTTAAAATTTCATGCTCAATCTGAATCACGAAATAAAAATTTTGGGTACAGTGTCCCTTTAATCCCCTTACATGCATAGACATCATATATGTTAAATCGGGATGAAATAAAAAAAAAAAAAAATTCATGATTCAAATAGAGAATACAATAAAAAAGTTTCCAAGTTACTTATATTTTCAAATTTGCTTCATTCTCATGTTATCCTTTGTTGAAAAGCAGAAAAGTAAGGCAATAATGCTGCCATATAGTGCTCTTGCTAATGTATATTATTGCATATAGTGCTGAAGACACACTCCTGAACTTACTTTCCTGATTTTCAACAAAGGATAACAAGAAAATGAAGAAAATTGGGTAATCAAAGTACATTGGAAAGCTGTTTAAAATTGTATGTTCTATCTGAATCATGAAAGACATTTTTCAGGTTTTATGTCCCTTTAAGGACCATTAAATACAGAAGTTTTGCATAACCAACAAGCGCATACTAAAAAGACAGTACAATAGCCCTTACTCTGAATTTTACATCAGTGGTAGATTTTTTGTACAAATTTCAAAATTTACTTCAATTTGCCAGCCTCCCTATCATGTGAAAGTCATCAGCCAATCACAGACTCATATAAATATACCCTGTGAACTCTTGAAGATGTTCATTAGTTGCTGGTGCCTATAAAAAAAACTGTGCACAGTTTGATAATGGAAGTAAATTAAAAAGTCTCTTAAAGGTGCATGTTCTGTCTGAATCATACAACTGTAAGACCAAGGCAAAGCAGATAAGATAAACTATGTTTAAGAGGCAAGTCCCAGGACTACAAGCCAATTACATTTAACAAACATTTATAAAACTGCTTTAAAAAGATCTATTTTGTATGCAGATGTTTGCAATGCATTGATTAAAGGGACATGAAAGTACAAACTAAACTTTAATGGTTCAGATAGAGCATGCAATTTTAAGAGACTCTTCAGTTTACTTCTACTGTCAAAATTACTTTCTTCTTTTCATATCCTTTGTGGAAACGCATACCTAGGTAGGCTCAGGAGCAGCAATGCACTAGCAGGAGCTAGCTGTGATAGGTGGCTGCACATATGCCTCTTGTTGATAGCTCGCCCAGTGTCTTCAGCTGGACCCCAGTAGTGCATTGTAATTTTAACTACGTTTAACCACTTTGCAGATGTTAAACACATACGGCTAGATTACGAGTTTTTGTTGGTAATGGTGTGCGGTGCTAACAAGCTTTTTTTTCTCACCGCTCACTTAAGACAATGCTGGTATTACAAGTTTTCTGCAAGCCGGCGTTTGCCCCAGAAAAGTGAGCGTTGAGCAAAATTTAGCTCCACATCTTACTGTAATACCAGCGTTGCTTAAGTCAGCGGTAAGCTGGCTGAACGTGCTCGTGCACGATTTCCCCATAGGAAACAATGGGGCTGAGCTGGCTGTAAAAAAAACTAACACCTGCAAAAAAGCAGCGTCCAGCATCTAATGCAGCCCCATTGTTTCCTATGGGGAAAAACAAGTTATGTCTACACCTAACACCCTAACATGAACCCCGAGTCTAAACATCCCTAATATTATACTTATAAACCCCTAATCTGCCGCCCCCGACATCGTCGCCACCTGCATTATATTATTAACCGCTATTCTGCCGCTCCGGACACCGCTGCCACCTACATTATACTAATGAACCCCTAATCTACTGCCCCAAACATTGCCAAACCCTACATTATATTTATTAACCCCTAATCTGCCCCCCCAACGTCGCCGCAACTATATTAAATTTATTAACCCCTAATCTGCCACCGCCAACGTCGCCGCCACTATAATAAAGTTATTAACCCCTAAACCTAAATCTAACCCTAACCCCCCTAATTTAAATATAATTTTAAATAATCAAAATAAAATAACTACAACTAACTAAATAATTCCTATTTAAAACTAAATACTTACCTATAAAATAAACCCTAAGCTAGCTACAATATAACCACTAGTTATATTGTAGCTAGCTTAGGGTTTATTTTTATTTTACAGGCAACTTTGTATTTATTTTAACTAGGTACAATAGCTATTAACTATTTAATAAGTGCCTAGTTAAAATAAAGACAAATTTACCTGTAAAATAAATCCTAACCTAAGTTACATTTACAGCTAACACTACACTATCATTAAATTATTTAGGATTCTATCAGCCAATCGGAATTGAAAGGACGCCATCTTGGATGACGTCACTTAAAGGAACCTTCATTCTTCAGTCGCTGTCGGATGGAAGAGGATGCTCCGCGTCGGATGCCTTCAAGATGGCCCCGCTCCGCTCCGGATGGAAGAAGATAGAAGATGCCGCCTGGAAGAAGACTTCTGCAGGTCTGGAAGTCCTCTTCTGGCCGGATCAGATGAAGACTTCTGCCCCTCTGGAGGTCCACTTCTGTGCCCGGCTGGGTGAAGATGTCTCAAGGTAGGGTGATCTTCAAGGGGTTAGTGTTAGGTTTTATTAAGGGGGGGATTGGGTGGGTTTTAGAGTAGGGCTGGGTGTGTGGGTGGTGGATTTTAATGTTGGGGGGGTATTGTATTTTTTTTTACAGGTAAAAGAGCTGATTACTTTGGGGCAATGCCCCGCAAAAGGCCCTTTTAAGGGCTATTTGTAATTTAGTGTAGGGTAGGGAATTTTATTATTTTGGGGGGCTTTTTTATTTTATTAGGGGAATTAGATTAGGTGTAATTAGTTTAAAAAATTGTAATTCTTTTTTTATTTTCTGTAATTTAGTGTTTGTTGTTTTTCGTACTTTAGTTTATTTAATTTAATTTAATTGTATTTAATTCTAGGTAGTTTAGGGAATTAATTTAATTATAGTGTAGTGTTAGGTGTAATTGTAACTTAGGTTAGGATTTATTTTACAGGTAAATGTTTCTTTATTTTAACTAGGTAGTTATTAAATAGTTAATATCTATTTAATAACTATTGTACCTAGTTAAAATAAACACAAAGTTGCCTGTAAAATAAAAATAAACCCTAAGATGGCTATAATGTAATTATTAGTTATATTGTAGCTATCTTATGGTTTATTTTATAGGTAAGTATTTAGTTTTAAATAGGATTAATTTATTTAATTGTAGTTAATTTTGTTTTATTTAAATTATATTTAAGTTAGGGGGGTTAGGGTTAGAGGTTAATAAATTTAGTATAGTGGAGGCGACGTTGGGGGCGGCAGATTAGGGGTTAATAAATGTAGGTAGGTGGCGGCGATGTTAGGGACGGCAGATTAGGGGTTAATAATATTTAATTATTGTTTGCAAGGCGGGAGTGTGGCGGTTTAGGGGTTAATACATTTATTAAAGTGGCGGCGATGTCCGGTCGGCAGATTAGGGGTTAAATAGTTTTATTATAGTGTTTGCGATGTGGGGGGGCCTCGGTTTAGGGGTTAATAGGTAGTTTATGGGTGTTAGTGTACTTTTTAGCACTTTAGTTAAGAGCTTTATGTTTCGGCGTTAGCCCATAAAACTCTTAACTACTGACTTTTAAATGCGGTAGGAGTCTTGTCAGGAGAGGGTCTACCGCTCACTTTTTCCAAGACTCATAATACCGGTGTTGGGCAAATCCCATTAAAAAGATAGGATACACAATTGACGTAAGGGAATTTGCGGTATCCTAAAATTGCGGAAAAAAAGTGAGCGGTACACCTGTACCTGCCAGACTTGTAATACCAGCCGGCGTTAAAAAGCAGCGTTAGGACCCCTTAAAGCTGCTTTTTAACCCTAATACAAGACTCGTAATCTAGGCGATTGTCATATTAGTCATATGCAAGCAAAATACTTTAATTGCTGATGTATATATATGTGTGTGTGGGTGTATGTGTGTGTCTAAATATATGTATGGGTGTATTTATATATATATATATATACACACACATAATTTAATGTCCCAGTATACTGCAAAAGAAGTTTAACAAAACATTTTCAGAGTCCCTGAAGCTAAATTTTAAATCGTGTTGACTCAAATTTTGATGTCTACTTACTGTCCAATGGACTTCAATTGACGAAGAGGAAAGGATTGTTGGATTATGAAGGTGCAGCACCACATCGCCCAGCTCTCGCTGCACCTGCTTATGATCCACACCCTGACTTGTAGGGGGAACGTCTGCAATTATAAAGGAATTAAATGTATTGTTACAGGTCTTCAAGGTTATACGTTAATTATTCTACTGCCCTTGGCAAAGATCCATTTACTTCACACTGCAACATAGATCAATAATGTAAACCAAAAAATGTACTATTACATTACGCATGATCTAATATCTGTTGCAGACTGCAAAGCAGTGAAATGTGACCATGAATGGACCATTACCATTTTGTGCGCATACGGTTTGTATAATTCCACTCTCATTCTACAAGTGTCATTTCAGCTAATTTGTGTATTTATATTATTGACACACTGATTCAGGACATAGACAGCATAAGTAAATACATTAATTGTTTGATAAATATGCAAGATTACAATCATTTTTTACAAATGACTAACCAATAATAACTGGATTTTATACGCAAGAAGAAACACGTCTCCTCTTTGCACTCTGTGTGACCTGTTTAAAGACTTTATGTGGGTGACGAGAATTATTTATCTCAGTGTGTCACCTCTCAATAGGTCACCACTCATATTAAAGGGACAGTTCACCCAAAAACTTTCTCCCCTTTAAATTATTCCCAATGATCCTTTTTACCTGCTAAAGTGTATTAAATTGGTTGCAAGTAGCTCCTTTACTCATATTTCAGCATTTGAAATAGCTGATTTAGCTTGTGGTTTCCCAACCTATACTGAAAGTTTTGATACTGGTTTATATGCTATTGACAAGCCTAAGTAAACACAGCCAGCAGAAGAGATTACACCCTCAGTGGGGGGCAGGATAGTTAAGTAATAAAATGATAATTTTCCATTGTTCTCTCTATGTATTGAGCTTTGGTGTTCCAGACAAATATAAGGTAAGGAATCAAGTCTTTGTACATAAAAGTTATAACATAATGAGATCTGATATTACCTGAAGCTCAACCCATTGTAATAGGCTGTGGTTTCAAAGCACAAAACCAGATACTTCAGATACACAAATAAACCCGAAAATGCAATTTCTCAAATATTTTATACTCTGCAGTTGGTATAACAAGTCATTTAAAATACATTTATGGAAAAACAATTTTACAGTGTACTGTCCCTTTAAGCACATCTAAAATTGAATAACAGTTGGTACTAAAAATATATATATATAATTTTATTATTTTATTTTACACATATAGCTATCTTTTTAAGAAGTAAATATGCCAAAGTAAAATCTTGCATTAAATGTGCATGTGTGCTTCGGTGTGTGTTTTTATGTATGTGTGTGTTTTTATGTATGTGTGTGTTTTTATGTATGTGTGTGTTTTTATGTATGTGTGTGTTTTTATGTATATGTGTGTGTTTATGCATGTGTATGTGTGTTTGTGTGAGTGAGTGTGTGTTTATGCATGTGTGTGTTTATGTGTGTGTGTGCATGTATGTGCTTGTGTGTGTGTTTATGTGTGTGTGTGTTTTTATGTATGTGTGTGTGTGTGTTTATGCATGTGTATGCGAGTGAGTGTGGGTTTATGCATGTGTGTGTTTATGTGTGTGCATTTATGTACTTGTGTGTGTTTATGTGTGTTTGTAGAGATAGACAGACATATGTATGAATGGATGGATGGAGAGATAGATGGATAAACAGATACATCAGTCCCACTGGGGGAATCAAGATCATACTATAGCACTGTGATAAAGAATGGACAGTTTATGTGAGTTGTCTGTGTGTGGTGTTTGTGTGGTTTGTGTTGAATGTTTTGTAGTCTGGGGGTTCAGTGATTACTAAAGGTTGTCACTTTAAACCTAGAAAGAGTGAAGGGCAGTAATCCTAAGTCAAGATTGTTCTGCAAGATGTGGGGCTTTGTGTTCTTATAGAGCAGTGTTTTTCAACCAGTGTGCCGTGAGAGATCCTCAGGTGTGCCGCGGCTGACAACAGTGCGGGGGTGTCCCTCTTTCAAATTTTGAAATATTGAGAGGTATGTGACAGGCTCATCAGGCATCATTTACAACCATGACATTGACTTTCATTCACAGACAATCATTATGATTGTTTGTGAATGAGTGTCAATATGTCATGTATAGTTTGTAGGAGGCATGGCATGACAGCACAGTACATACAGTGTGTGTGTGTGTATATATATATATCCTGTATTAGGCTACAATGTGTGATTTTGTAACATTTTGGGATGGTGGTGTGCCACAGGATTTTTTAATGTAAAAAAGTGTGCCACGGCAAAAAAAGGTTGCAAATCACTGTTATAGAGTATAAGCATTAGCCAATTCCAGAGAAGAAGCACCATCTCTTCATTAGAAGTTAACTGTCAGCTCTATGGGATGAGTTACAAAGGTTGGCACAATGTATGCTACAAATGGTGGCTATAGAGGAGTAGTGTGAAACTACAGCTAAACCTTTACTAAAATGTCACACAGCCATGTCTGAACATAAGCAGCATACAAACCAGTGAAAAGGGGTGGAACAAAGTATTATAGTGCACACTGTGCTCCTCTGCCTTTGGTAATTTCTACTAATATTCATAATAGCTTCCATAGATTATTAAGCAATTATTTAATCAAATTGAATGCACCATGCCTTTAATGCCTTCAATGCCTTATTTTCTCTTTTCTCTACGAATAGTAGAATTTACACTCATTGATGGTCCCAAAAAAGTATTTAAAGGGACATTAAACACTAAATACATTTCATGCACCTCCCTCTTATTATGGGGCCTGCCATTTTGGAACCTAGGTTTCACTGCAGGTATTTAAATGAGAATTGCTACACATGTGCAAAAACCTCAGCACTGGAATGCAGTGAAAGCTAGATGTCAACATAGCGGAATCCATAACTAGAAGGAATCGGGGAATAACCACAATCCTATGCTTATAAAATATATTTAGTGTTTAATGTCCCTTCGAGGATATATGCAACTCTTCAGTGGCATTTTTCCCCAAATACTGGTCTGTGTGAAACATCAATTTAGTTACCTTGGGTTTTTGCAGGATCGGATATTGGGCTTGGATCACTTAATCCATAAGCATTAGCTGCTCTCACAAGGAAGAGGTAGATTGCATTAGGTTTTAACCCCTTAATGGCAAACCTTTCAGTCTTGACATTTTCCGCCACAGTTTGCCAACTGCTTCCTGCTGCATAGCTAATTAAAGAAAGTAAAACATAAAAAAAAATTGTGGTTACAAGTAAATTACAAATGTATTTTTTAAATAGACAACAAAAATAATGTCTAATACCTGAAGGCTTCTATAATATATGATGTGGGTGTTGCTCCTGAATTGAGATTGGGCTGCCAAAATAATGTTACTGTGTTTTTGCTGACGTCGGTCACTTCCGGCTTCGATGGAGAACTTGGGATCAGATTGGGGTCAGTAGCTCTTGGTGGTTGTACTGGGACACCAAACTCTAACAAAAAATGACACATTTAAGAAAAAAAAAATATATATATATAGGGTCAGTATACTTATTTATCCCAGTAGGAAAACATTCAGATTCACTGCTTTAATTAATTTAAGAACAGAAATTATGTTACCTTGTACTTCAATGTAGGCACTCCAATTTGCTTCACCACTTGGGGTAGAAACAGTACAGGTGTAGCGAGCGGTGTCACTCAACTGGAAACAAAGACTAGAAATTAGTATTTGGGCTACCAAACATTCAGTGGGATGGAAAAGTAATTACAGTTTATATCTAACAGTGGAGGCTTAAGTTTAGAGTAATGGTATAGCTATTAGTTGGTGCTGAGAGGCAATTTGTTTCATGACTTCAAAGAAGTGGCAGAATACATTTATTTGTATAGTACAATTTATAATAATAACAACCTTTATCAGCCTAAATACACAATTAGAATTGCAAATATTTAATTAAGTTAAATTTAAACAGCAAAGTGCCTTATTATGAGGTGTTGCTGTATGTTTTGAAACCACTGAAGATGGAATTGTATGAGGTTTAATTTGTGGACCTTGTTTAATTTTCATTAGTATTTTATGAACAATATGCCCGGCGAGTGTTAAGAAAATAAAACAGAAAATAATTAAGCATTCAGACACAATAAGAGAATATTCTGCAATAAAAAAGTATAAGAGACTATAACAGATTTGCCCTCAATAGTACCAAAGAAATTAATTAAAATGTTAAAATTTGAACCACTACTAATACTAATAAAAAAATACCTAATTGCAGGGCAACTGATATAATTAAAGGCTTCCTATGTTACACGTGCTGCTTACGTACAGTTTTCATGTATTTTATTTTATTCTTATTAAAAGAGCATAACAAGTAAAATAAAATAAAATGTTCTATTTCGTTACAGCAGAGCAATGAAAGATAACCACTTTCTCTTTTCATTAAGTGTTAAACCTTTATAATAGGGTTAAATACATAGGCCTAGATTATGAGTGTAGTGCAATATTGGGCTTTCGCACGCTTGATATTTGTGCTCCACTCAGTAATACCAGCGCACTGAAATGTTTGCTGGTAATACAAAATAGGCGCAATGCGAACGGGACCTTGCATTTGCATTGCCTGGAAGCCTTGCGCTCACTAATATGCACTTGTATTTATGTGTTTATATGTGTATATACACATATTAACACATAAATATATGCATATAAGCATATACATATATATTTACAGTAAAAACAGTGTCCCAAAACACCCCACATCCCCTCACTTTAACTCCTTATAACTGCTTTGTGTAGTTTTTTATTTAAAAAAAAATGCCCATATTCTTTTATTTATATTAAGGAACTGTCCACTTTATTTGCGGGATAATTGGTACAAAATTGTATCATTAACCAGAGGTTTGACATCTGGTTAATTGTGCTTATTGCAAAGTGAAACCGCAAGCTCACAGGAGCATTAACCAGACACTTGTAATGGAAGGTTATTTAACACACACCCGTAAACAGTAAAATTTATCCCTTTATGGCTGCACGTTAAAATAGTGCTCCACTTGTAATCTAGCCCAATAGTTAGGCACCCAGATGCCACAGGCCATTTCTGAAGAGAACTGCTGATTGGTGAATACGCATGCATGTCACTTCTGATTGGCTCACTGGCTGTGCCCTTCTCAGAAGTGACAAACAGCTCTACCGCAGTGTTATATTACACTGTAATGTAAAATATTCAGCATGAACTGCTTTTTATTCAGCACTACTATTTTTTAGTAACCACCCTCACACAGTTATGCGCAAGCGATAAGGGGTTTAGCGCAGGTGTTTTTGCGCGCATTGAAAGTAAATGTGATCGCTTGAGCGCAATCTTGATTTACACTACAATGATAACCGCGTCCTCAGAGCTCTTGTTAACTGTTTTGCAAAACAAAAACAGTGTCACAAAACACATCAAAAATACATTACAAAGTACAGCTACACGCATAATAACACCATCTAATAAAGATTATTTAAAAAAATATTGCACAAAAAAAGTAATAAGGGCTCAAAGATATTAGGTCTCATATCATAGAAAAAAGAGGCAGACAAAAGACTTTAACATAAAGAAACATACATATACAATGTCTTAATATGGATATGTATGTATAGATATATGTTTATATGTGTGTACATATGTATCTATGTATTTATATGTGTATATATGTATTTACATACATATATACACATATAAACACATAAATACATATTTATACTTATATATATATATATATATATATATATATATATATATATATATGTGTGTGCATTGGAGCCCTTTGTATTTAAGTAGATGAAAACCTGTAAAACCATTTTTATGCAATATTTATATTTAATAAAGGGTATTTACTGTAAAAAAGTCACATTGCATTGTTATGCATAGGAGAATATGTTCTATGTATTTTTAAATATAAATGCCTTTATATATTTGTACATATCTATACCTATTATATATATATATATATATATATATATATATATATATATAGGTGATGATATATATTGTACCAAAAAAACATCATATATATAGAAATATGTATTTATGAATAAATATAACATATTCTTCTATGTGCAGAACATTGGAATGTGAAATAGTCATATTTTCATGTCGGGTTATTGCAGTTTAATCAAGAATATTTCTTGATTTCACATATTTTTGTGTGTGTATTAGGAAAGAACAAGAAACCCAAATATAATAACTACATATTAAAAATGTACTCACAGAAGATAACGTATGTAATGCAACAGCAGGTATTAATATATATTATTTATAGAGCCTGTGCATTATAAAATCAGGTGTCATGGAGTTTATTACCTTAGCATAGCGGATCTGTAGGGCTCCATTGTCTAACTGTTTCATCCGAGAGTCTTGGGTTGGGATGAGGATGCCATCTTTTCTCCAGTGGATTGTGGGAATTGGAATACCCGTAGCAATACAGTTCAATACTAATGTGCCATCAACAGCTACTGTTTGATTCAGAGGGCCCTGACGAATGACTGGAGGTGGACGGTCAGCAACCACTGCCAAAGGAAACAACAGGAAATAGATTTCTGCAACTGGAAGCAATTTTCGAATCAATCAAGCAACAGTAGTTGCTTGAGGCTTTGAAACAAACTAAAGATAATTAGGCGAGTAATTAAACTTAGAATCATACATTATTCAAATCATGATGAGCGTGACACAGAATACTGAAACAGTATCTCTTGTTTGAATGAAAAGATCTTCAGGATGAGTTGCTATTTTTCATGGAAAAAAAAAAAAGTGTTTCAGGTCTGAAACAGGAATTTTCAATTCACTTCCAATTAAATAATAGCTCAATGTGCTGAGTGGCAAAATCTAGTGTTTCGTTCTATTTTATCCACAAAATTACACAGTGGTGTGAAGGAAAAACATTAGTTCATCAAGAAACAATCTATTTTTCGGTTTATATCCATTACGTTAATATAAAAACAGATGTTTGGATGAAATACAAGAAATGTACATCAACAGATTTCACAAGGTCATAGTCATATATCACGTACAGAGATCTTGCTTTTGCATCAATAATATATATATATAGTGTTAAGTACAATAAGTGTCTCTGTTTAGAACAGAAAAAGAATGTACTCAATTTTTATACATCGGTATAGCATGTGAAATACTGTAGCTATGAACTAATATTTAAAAAATATATACAATATAAAAATAGTAGAAAAAAGACAGTCAAGTAAGGAAAGGAATCTTTATAAAAACATTACTTTATATGCAAAGAATAAAAAATTTAATTGCTGGGCATGACTGAAAAGTATGTTTTTTGCAGTACACTATTATTAATAGGAAATGACAGTTTTCACACATTTTACTAAATTTGTAAAATGTAATAAATGAACACATAACCAATGTGAAAAATGATGGGTGCAAAAGTAGATATACCAACAGCTAAATAAACAGTTTCTCTGTTGCTAATTGAATGTGGTTAGTCTGCAGAGACTTTTTTAATATCTTCAAAATGTGTTTAAAAAGTTATAAAAATGCAGCTTTGGATTAATTAAAACATTACTGTTATTAAGCTATGGATGGTGTGCATATTTGAGAGCACGTATCACAAGTGTTGGTAATAATTAATCAATAGCAAGATTTTATCGCCATATCTAATTGGTTCCAGGGACAATACAGCTACAACATCTTAATCATGCTGATACAAAATTCACACACTAAAGTCAATTCAGAGAAAATGAGATTCCATTTCTGGCTCCAAGAACCAATTATAAAACCCAAACAACCCTAATTAAAAACATGCTTCACAAAGAAGATTGTAAAACATGCAAAGGCTGGGAATGACTCCCTTCTTTGGGAAGATAAGGGAATTCCGTGTCCTTGAAAGCTTTTGAATAAAATATTTGTACTTTACCATCAGTAACTTCTAAGAAGGCCTTTGTTGTTATGCTTCCAGCAACATTCAGTGTCTGGCAGATATAGTATCCCACATCAGACTTCTGAACATTAGTAATAGTGAGGTCACCAGTCTGAGACACAGAGAAACGACTTGATGATTGCGGAGGTTGGTAGGTGAACAGCAGGTTCTAAACATAAAAAAATGTGAGCTTACAAAGGAGTATTTAGACTATATTCCATTTGAGAATGTTTACTTACTATTATTGTATAAACTATAATAATTAAGGAGTTGACAGAAAAAGTATATGATTTCTAAAAGTAAACACATTTTCATTAAATAATAATAATCATCATCATCATCATCATCATCATCATCATCATCATCATTTATTTAAATAATTTAAAATATGCTAAAAACTTTGACGCATTTAAAATTAATTGCCTAAATCATGGAAGCTGATATCTATAATTATATTATCAACCTGACAATTTCATAATCAGCAGCAGTTTCATAGAACTCGTCATATGCTGTATAATACATACATTTAAGACTCATAAAGACATTCAAAGATATTAGAATGGTCCTCTGTGTGTTTGACCTCCTTTATTATATAAAAAATGGATGCATCTTGTAGTCCAGTATATTTTACCTAAAATTACTTTTTGATATGCTTTTTGATACATACTATATTCTTTACCAATTTATACATATTTATATTTTCTCTGTGCTTGAAAATATCTCAATATCCTATTCAATAAACTAATTACAAGTAAGGTAAATATATCTTCAGGTCTTAGTTGCATTTAAATATGGTAAACAAGTCCTTTAAAAGCTGTGTTTTATAAATCTTAGAACATCCTCTTAAAATATGTATGGAAGGTCTTGTCAGAGACAGGATTTATTCCTGGACTCTTGGGGTTAAAAACTGCACCTGATGCACCAAATGTTTTACAGATACAGTTATTAAAATCTTTCTTTGCTCAGTGACTGAACAAATTTATTTTTCAGAATTCAAATTACAAATTATATGTTACCTTTAGTTTTATCACACATTAGATTTATTTTTCAAACAGTTGAAAATCAAAATCAATAAGGGCTCAAGGTCTGGTGAGTTGGAACATATGGGGTCTGTTTTTTAAGCTAACCGCTAAATTATGTTACAAGATGCTTTCTAGTATATTTTACATGGATTTTGTTATAAGCATATTAACCAAGGACCATTAAATACAGATGAATTGCATAATTAACAAATTCATAATAAAAGTTTAGAGTAGTAGATTTTTTCTTGAAATATTATAGTTACTTCCATTTTGCCTGCTTCATGCATCATGTGACAGTCATCAACCAATTACAAAATGCATATACTGTGAACTTTTGCACATGCTCAGTAGGCGCTGGTGCCTCCAAAAGTGTTCATACAAAAAGAGTGTGTACGGTTTTGATAATTGAAATAAACTATAAGTTGTTTTTTTTTTTTTAACTGCATGCTCTGTCTGAATCATGAAAGTTTATCTTTGACTTAAAGGGTCAGGAAACCCCAACATTTTCTTTCATAATTTGGATAGAACATACAATTTAAACAACTTACCAATTTACTTCTATTATCAAATTTGCTTCATTCTCTTGTTAACCTTTGCTGAAAGAACAGCATTGCATTACTGGCAGCTAGATGAGCACAGCTTGACAATCACAAGTGACAAATGTGTGCAGGCACCAATCAGCAGCTTGCTCCCACTAGTGTAAGATATGTGCATATTCTTTTTCAAAAAGTGATACCAAGAGAATGAAGCATATTTGAAAATAGAAGTGAATTTAATAGTGTCTTAAAATGACATGCTCTATCTCAACCATGCAAGTTTAATACTGACTTCCCTATCCCTTTAAGTGTCCAGTTACCTGAAATATAATTTAAACCTTGATTAGGTAAATATATTTGGAGAACACATGCATATTAAAATGAACAGTAAACATCTTGTAATGACAAGATTTTTCTACAACATTTCAAAATGTTAACATACTAGGAGAGTTTTAAACATTTTGAATACATTAATACCTTTTTTGTTGCAATGTTTTTTTGTTTTTTTTTAAATAGCCAAATTTCAACTACCACTTGCCTTATTATTAGTAGGAGCTAATCCATACTTGTTATTGGCATAGAGAAGACTGACCATGGCCAGTATAGTACCAAAAATATCAATTTATTGTTTAACAGTTCTATATCTGATGACCTCTGCTGAAGACAATTAGGGGCCGATGTGTGACAGGTTAAGGCTTATGAAAGTCGGTCACGTGCACTTCCAGGTATCAGAATTGGAAACAATTATTCTCAGACTTAAATTATAAGAAAAGTGTGCAACATAAATAACAAAAGTATTTTGCAAAACTATTGTACTATACACAGCCATGCATTTTATATTAAAATCTCAAAGTATTTACTGTCCTTTTAATAATCTAAAACACATCCTCCAACAACAAGGTTTAAAAGGCCATAATACCCAAATGTTTAAACACTTGAAAGTGATGCAGCATAGCTGTAAAAAGCTGACTAGAAAATATCACCTGAACATCTCTATGTAAAAAAGAAAGATATTTTACCTCAAAAGTTCCTCAGTAGCCACCTCCCATTGTAAAGGATGTCTAAGCAGCATATTAGTATGTCTGTCCTGGGACAGCTGAAAGGATGAGCATCGTGCACTCTCATATTATTTCACCAATCAGGTAAAGGAAGCTTACTATGAAATCTCATGAGAGTTAAGTCAAATCTCATGAGATCACAGTAAGAGTTCATGACCTCAGCACTGCTGATGCTGATTGGCTGCTGTTCATTTCTTAATTTTTTTTTTATTATTTTTTTTTTTACCTGCAGCTGAGAGCAGGTGAAGTATAACTTTTTACACAGAATTGACTCTGCTGAGCTGAGGAAGTTGTGAGGTAAAAATATCTTCCTTTTTTACATAGTGATGCTCAGGTGATATTTTCCTGTCAGCTTTTTACAGTTATACTGCATCAGTTTCAAGTGATTTAGCATATGAGTATTATGTCCCTTTAAGGAATGACAACCATATATGTGATCTAGCTAGCATCTGTATGTGCATTTATATACATAGAGGCATATTTAAGAAATGTCTTGCGGACCTGATCCGACAGTGCGGATCAGGTCCGCAAGACATCGCTAAATGCGGAGAGCAATACGCTCTCCGCATTTAACATTGCACCAGCAGCTCACAAGAGCTGCTGGTGCAACTCCGCCCCCTGCTGACTCGCGGCCAATGGGCTGCCAGCAGGGGGTGTCAATCAACCCGATCGCACTCGGTCGGGTTGAATTGTTGCGATTATGGAGCAGCGGTCTTTGCTTCATAACTGCTGAAGACTCGCCAGAAACACGGGCCGTCAAGCTACTTTCGGAGCTTAATAGATAGGCCCCATAGTGTCACCATTTGACAATGAAAGAGCTCATCACTTTTAGCTGTAATTTATGCTTCCATTTTTTACAGTTAAACCACACAGGAACTGCCATTTTCATTTTACATGCTTTACTGGTTTATTCCACTATGTGTACATTTTATTTATATGTAATTAACTTAAATGTCCAAAATGAATACAGAGTCTAACGTATGATTCTCAAAAGCAGTCACATTCTCATGTCTAGTGAAAAGACTTAGCAAGCTGTTTGATAAATGGATGACCTTTTACTGATGTAATCAAACCTGTGTTTATTGTAGTACAATACAGCTAGAAGCAGTGATAAATTGTACTTCTCGGGCTATTAATGGATCTGCTGCTTCCCATGATACATGTGTTTTAGCTTTTCTTAAACATTTTAATATCTAAATTTAGTAACATGTTTACTCAGAAGGGTAAGCAGGTCAATCAATTTGTTATTAGAGTGATGACAAAAAAAACAACATTTAAAGGGACGCTAATGTCAAACTGTAGTTCACCAGAAATGAAAGGACCAGTAAATACAGTAGATTTGCATAATCACCAAATGCATAATAAAAAGACACTGCAATAGCATTTAGTCTGAAGTTCAAATGAGTAATATTTTTCTTCTGACAAATTTCAGCTATGTTGATTTCCACTCCTACTGTATCATGTGACAGCCATCAGCCAATCACAAATGCATATACTTATATTCTGCAAATTATTGCACATGCTCAGTAGGAGCTGATGACTCAAAAAGTGTAAATATAAAAGCACTGTGCACGTTTTGTTAATGGGAGTAAATTGGAAAGTTGTTCAAAATTGTATGCTCTATTTGATCCATGAAAGTTTAATTTTGACTTGAGTGTTTCAAGCTTCCTAGAGAAGGTAGAAGTCAGATTCAAATTGAAAATTGTCTCAGTTGGCTACATGCAACATAGTTATTGCTTAGAGTGGTGAACAACATTATTTACAACTAGTCCTAATTGGCAGCTATCAAGGGATATAAGATAAATACTCAAAGGATTTCTGGTTTATTCGTGCTTTTGTAAAACTCTACATAATGTGCTACCAAAGTGACAATTTTAATTGTTTTAAATATTTATTTTGTATACAAAATTAGACTTTAATGTAAACGTAATAAAAGTAATACATTAAAAAAAAAATATTTTTTAGTTTAGATGTGCATTTTAAAAGACAGTAAAGTATATAGTTGGTGCAAATACTTCTCTTACATCAAATGGATTTAAGGGAAATGAGTTTTGACAGCATTGAGAAAAAGGACATTTTTAAACGAATCACAATTTAGTGCACATCACACATACTACACTAGTATATGCATCATATAGCCTAACCAGCATTTTATTTTACTCATGGTCAGTGTTGGTTATGACATTCATGCAATAAAATATAAACTCTATCTGGTATTTGTTATTTTGTATGAAGCAGATTAAACATATTAAAAGACAATTTTACCAAGAAAACAAATGTATGTATCATTTATATGGGAGAGGACTATTTAAAAATGTTAGATGTGTTTTATATCGAAAAAGGTTAATTTTCAAACTAGCACGAAGAGTATCTTTATTTATAACCGCACAAAAATGTAAGATGCTTTTAGAACATATTCTGTTAGATGTACCAAAGAATAAAATGACTGTTATGTCGTTTGTCACTTTTTACATAATTAGTTGTACTAATTAGCAAATTGGATAATTATTGTATATAAAAAGATGATAATTATTGTATATAAAAAGATGTTGCTATAGAACACTGTTTCTCAACCGCAGTCCTCAATTACCCCCAACAGGCCAGGTTTTCATTATAGCTGAATCAGTGCACAAGTGAACTAATCAGCTTATCCATAACACCATGGTTACTAACCTGCTGTCTCCCATAAGATGATTATTTCACCTGTGCACTGGTTCAGTAATGACAATCTGGCCTGTTGAGGGTACTTGAGGACTTTGGTTGAGAAACACTGCTATAGAATAACATTCAGCCAAGTCTTAGTATTTTTAAAACAAATTAACACATTTAATGCTGCAATTAGTTTACAGTCACCAACTCCACTCAACATTTCCCCTACTTGGAGGAGCCAAGGCTAGTCATGGTCATAAAGTTAGTATAAAATGCATTGTTTTGCAGTTCATATCTTATAAGACCAATTAGGGACATATGTGTAGCAGTGTTAGCCTTAAGAAGTCAGCAGGGTCATAAAGTTAGTATAAAATGCATTGCTTTGCAGTTCATATCTTATAAGACCAATTAGGGACATATGTGTAGCAGTGTTAGCCTTAAGAAGTCAGCAGGGTCATAAAGTTAGTATAAAATGCATTGTTTTGCAGTTCATATCTTATAAGACCAATTAGGGACATATGTGTAGCAGTGTTAGCCTTAAGAAGTCAGCAGGGTCATAAAGTTAGTATAAAATGCATTGTTTTGCAGTTCATATCTTATAAGACCAATTAGGGACATATGTGTAGCAGTGTTAGCCTTAAGAAGTCAGCAGGGTCATAAAGTTAGTATAAAATGCATTGTTTTGCAGTTGATATCTTATAAGACCAATTAGGGACATATGTGTAGCAGTGTTAGCCTTAAGAAGTCAGCAGGGTCATAAAGTTAGTATAAAATGCATTGTTTTGCAGTTGATATCTTATAAGGCCAATTAGTAGGGTTCATTTCAAGTTCTGAGAATAAGAAACTGGCAAATTTTCAGAGCTAAATTGCATGAAAAAGGGGCTAATTAAATAATGAAAATATATTGCAAAATTGTTTCAATATGCAAAACTAAACATTTGAAATGAAAATATGAAGGTGTTTACTGCAGATGAACGCCATTATGTAGCACATTTTATGTGAGATCACTATAATAAGTGCTCGTTAGATTTAGAATTACACTTTAATCTCAAGGTCAAGGGAATGTAACAGTAACATCAGACTAAACAGCCTGCAACATTTCCAGCACACATGCTCAGTATTTCTTCATTTTGTCTGTGTATAATTAATGTAAATACATCTTTATAAAGTGCTACAAAAGCAACGTCATACTGCTGTGATGGGCAAAATGCTTTAACAATGTCATATTTAAAGAAAAATATTTTAATGAACCAAATAGGTTGAGTAACTGCTCAATTAGACAAGAAGTCTTGAATTTTAATTAAAAGGACAACAAACAGCTTGGAATTGTAATAACAAATGTTAAATGGTATATAGCAGTGATGGCTAACATGTTGCCGCCTTGTTTTCCTGGACACTTATGAATTACACATGTTCCAGGGTGTCCAGAGTATTCTGTATTCTGCCTATGGAGAGCACACAAATAGTGACCTGGGAAAGCAATATTCATGTTCCTTCCTGCACACCCTGCAGCATGTGTAACTCATAGCTGCCCAGGAAAACATGGCTGGCATCACTTCTTTGCACCCCTGATTTTTCTGAACTACATTTCCCATGATGCTCAGCTAGATTGCAGAGTGCCTAAGCATCATGGAAAATGTAGTTTCAAAACATCTGGGATGTCAAGGTTACCCATCACTGTTATATAGTAACACTACTTTGCAGTAATTATTTTGTCCCCTTTCTTCTATACATTTAACCATGAAGATTGCTAGTTTTCTCAATTCCACTGATACTTTAAAGCAGTGGGCACTGCCATGTAAAAACCTTACTTTTTCCCTTATCTATTGTTTCTGCTGAGGACAATTAGGGACATATATAAAACAGGACACAAAAGAGAGTCAGCAGTCACTCTGTGTGGAATTCCTGTTAGAAAGTTACTTCAACAAACCAGCCTTGTTTTTATATACTCTGTTATGTGTCATATCCGTCTCTAAGTATCCTCAGCAGAAGAAACAGATAAGGGAAAACCTTATGGCAACTATTACTTTATAGAAGCTTAAGAACTTTATAGAAACAAAACTTTTACAATAATATATTTTATACTCAAACAATTAACATGAATTTAAACAATACAACTACACAATATTCTTAGGTTAATCTTTGAATATAGCATTGCAACTAGCATGTATTTACCGGTTCATGTCCCTTTAAAGAAATTGAGTATAAGACAAAAAATACTTTCTGAGATATTAAATAGGTACTGCTATCAGTATCAAAAAAACATCATTGGATACTATTGATACGAGAACAAGGTATCTACTTTCCTTGACACACAAATCCTCTGACAGGCTGCTCCTTCAACCTTAGTTTTAGTGAGAAAATAAAAAGTAGGAGAAAAATAATATATGTGTGCAAGTTTTTGTGTTGGAATATAAAACAAAATTCCTAGCATTTTTTTTTAAAGCATGTGCCGAAATTGGCTATAATCTTTTAAAAATTATCTCAAGTGACCATTACTTTTTTAAGGAACTATAAGGATACACTAAAGTTATTTTTTTTCTTTTAAATCCATAATATATATCTATATATCTCAACAATTAACGTTTTATTGCTAATATATAGCACAGATTATTGAGAAATTGAATTTATTAAGTACTACAATTGAAACAAAGCAGCATAAGTGGTAGCCCAGAGGAGTGACAATAAATCTGTTATGCCAATGTCATAGGTTCGCCACTCATGACCAAGTGGGATCAAATTGGAAGTAGTAAAAAAAAAATTTTTTGAAGTTGCACATAGTTTTTGAGGAATCTGTTGCCTACTGTATATCTAAGGTCAAAGATAATATTCAATTGTTATTTTTTTTTTGGGAGGATTCTCTTTAATACTTGGCTGACAAAATAACAACCTACCAGGAAGTCAACATCTAAAAATAACAAAAATACTTTCAATGCATACGTTCTGTCTCTTTTGTGAAAGTAAAAACAACTTCATAGGCATTTTTACCTGGCTCCCTTCTTTCTGCCAGAAAATAGCTGGTTGTGGGTTTCCGGTTGCTTCACACTGAAAGGTTACTGTGCGGCCTAAGGCAACAACTTGGTCACGAGGTCTTACAACAAAATTTGGAGGTTCTGCAGAAGATAAGAAACATTTAGATCTCATATTAAAAAGAAATACATAAATAAAGAGAGAGAGATGGAAGTGAAAATGGAATTTTCACGATTTAGACAGAGCATTCATTTTACTAAAATTTTTAATGTTTCTTAACACATTTTCCTCTTTATTTTGGTATTAAATGATAGTTCTTTCCATGTGAGCATGCTTAAGTAGGTTTAAAGGGACAGTAAAGTCAAAATGATTCTTTTATGATTTAGATAGATCATGCAATTTTAAGAAACGTTCCAATTTGCTTCTATTATCATATTTGCCTTGTTCTCTTGGTATCAGGAGCAGCAGTAGACTATTTGGAGCTAGCTGGTGATTGGTGGGTGCACATATATGCCTTTTGTCATTAGCTCACCTAATGTGCTCAGCTAGCTTAATACTAAAGTTATTAACTCTTAAACCTATGGCCTACCACATCACTAACACTAAATAAATATATTAACCCCTAAACCTAACCCTAAGTCTAACCCTAACCCTAACACCCCTAACTTTAATATAATTAAAATAAATCTAAATAAAAATTACTATTATTACCTATTTAAGACTAAATACTTACCTGTAAAATAAACCCTAAGCTAGCTACAATATAACTAATAGTTACATTGTAGCTATCTTAGGTTTTATTTTTATTTTACAGGTAAGTTTATATTTACTTTAACTAGGTAGATTAGTTAGTAAATAGTTATTAACTATTTACTAGCTACCTAGTTAAAATAAATACAAATTTACCTGTAAAATAAAACCTAACCTAAGTTACACTAACACCTAATATTACACTAAAATTAAATAAATTACATTAATTAAATACAGTTAACTAAATTTAAAACCCCCCCACTAAATTACATAAAGAAAATCAAATATTAAAACTAATTACACCTAATCTAATAGCCCTATCAAAATACCCCCCCCAAAAAAAAAAAACCTAGCCTACACTAAACTGCCATTATCCCTTAAAAGGGCCTTTTGCAAGATATTGCGCCAAAGAAATCAGCTCTTTTACCTGTAAATAAATACAAACAACAGTAAAACCCACCACCCACACAACCAACCCCCCCAAAAAAACCTACCTAAAAAAAACTAAGCTCCCCATTGCCCTGAAAAGGGCATTTGGATGGGCATTGCCCTTAAAAGGGCATTTAGCTCTTTTACATTGCCCAAAGTCCCTAATCTAAAAATAAAACCCACCCAATAAACCATTAAAAAAAACTAACACTAACCCCGAAGATCCACTTACAGTTTTTGAAGACCGGACATCCATCCTCAACAAAGCTGGGAAAAGTCTTCCTCCAAGCGGCAAGAAGTCTTCATCCAAGAGGCAAGAAGTCGTCCTCCAGGTGGGCAGAAGTCTTCATCCAGACGGCATCTTCTATCTTCATCCTTCCGACGCGGAGCGGCTCCATCTTCAAGACATCTGGCGCGGAGCATCCTCTTCTTTCGATTCCTCTTGAAGAATGAAGGTTCCTTTATATGACATCATCCAAGATGGCATCCCTTGAATTCCGATTGGCTGATCGGAATTCAAGGGACGCCATCTTGGATGATGTAATTTAAAGGAACCTTCATTCTTCAAGAGGAATCAAAAGAAGAGGATGCTCCGTACCGGATGTCTTGAAGATGGAGCCGCTCCTCGTCGGAAGGATGAAGATGCCGTCTGGAGGAAGACTTCTGCCCGCCTGGAGGACGACTTCTTGCTGCTTGGATGAAGACTTTTCCCGGCTTCGTTGAGGACTTCTGCCCGCATGGATGAAGACTTCTCCCGGCTTGATGAGGATGGATGTCCGGTCTTAAAAAACTGTAAGTGGATCTTCGGGGGTTAGTGTTAGGTTTTTTAAGGGTTTATTGGTTGGTTTTTATTTTTAGATTAGGGTTTGGGCACAGAAAAAGAGCTAAATGCCCTTTTATTGGCAATGCCCATCCAAATGCCCTTTTCAGGGCAATGGGGACCTTAGGTTTTTTTGATAGGATTTTATTTGGGGGGTTTGGTTGTGTGGGTGGTGGGTTTTACTGTTGGGGGGTTGTTTGTATTTTTTGTTACAGGTAAAAGAGCTGATTTCTTTGGGGCAATGCCCCGAAAAATGCCTTTTTAAGGGCTATTGGCAGTTTAGTTTAGGCTAGGGTTTTTTATTTTGGGAGGGCTTTTTTATTTTGATAGGGCTATTAGATTAGGTGTAATTAGTTTAAATATTTGATAATTTCTTTTTTATTTTGTGTAATTTAGTGTTTATTTTCTTTTTGTAATTTAGTTAATTGTATTTAATTAATGTAATTGATTTAATTTTAGTGTAATGTTAGGTGTTAGTGTGAGGCAGGTTAGGTTTTATTTTACAGGTAAATTTGTATTTATTTTAACTAGATAGTTAGTGAATAGTTAATAACTATTTACTAACTAGTCTACCTAGTTAAAATAAATAAAAATGTAGCTGTGAAATAAAAATAAAACCTAAGCTAGCTACAATGTTACTATTAGTTATATTGTAGCAAACTTAGGGTTTATTTTATAGTTAAGTATTTAGTTTTAAATAGGAATTATTTAGTTAATGATAGTAATTTTTATTTATATTTATTTTAATTATATTAAAGTTAGGGGTGTTAGGGTTAGGGATAGGGTTATACTTAGGTTTAGGGGTTAATATATTTATTTAGTGTTAGTGATGTGGGAGGCCAGAGGTTTAGGGGTTAATAACTTTAGTATAGTGGCGGCAGCGACATTGGGGGTGGCAGATTAGGGGTTAATACATTTATTTAGGGGCGGTAATATTGGGGGCGGCAGATTAGGGGTTAATAAGTGTAGGTTGGTGGTGGCGATGTCGGGGGCGGCAGATTAGGGGTTAGACTCGGGGTTTATGTTAGGGTGTTAGGTGTAAACATAAATTTTCTTTCCCCATAGGAATCAATGGGGCTGCTTTACGGAGCTTTACGCTCCTTTATTGCAGGTGTAAGGCTTTTTTTTAGCCGGCTCTCCTCATTGATGTCTATGGGGAAATCGTGCACGAGCACGTAAAACCAGCTCAAAGCAGCGCTGGTATTTGTGTGCGGTATGGAGCTCAATGCTGCCATATTGCCTGCTAACGTCGGGTTTTTGCAAACCTGTAATAGCAGCGCTATTAAAGGTGAGCGGTGGAAATAACTTGCAAGTTATTACCGAGTCGCTCATAATGCAAAACTCGTAATCTGGTCGTAGGTTTGTTATCATGGAATGAACATATTATTCAACAAATGATACCAAGAGTAATAAAAAACAAATACATTTAAAAAGATTGTTTTAATTGTACTCTCAATCAAAATTATTAAAATTCTATTTTTTTTTTACTTCCATGTACTTTTAAGAGCACCAATATTATATATCCTTTTTATTGCGGCAACCTCAGCAGCTACTCTGTACAATATTAACAAGCGGATTATTTGTTTCACAGAGCATAACATGTATCAAGGCTGTATGTGACTTACATGAGCGAAGGAGACTGAAACATCTGTTCATGAACACACTACCAGCTTGTTCCTTTTCACCTGATTTGTATAAATGGTATGGGCACATCATCTAACATTAAACAGGGTGTGCTAAAGAGCAGATGTTGCTTAGATTACAATAGCATCAGTGAATGTTAAGTGGACAACAAGTGTCTGCACCTGCATTTTGTAAATACAGACATGGCCTGTTTTTAATGTACTTCTATTAATGGGACATAAACCATTTTTTTATTTCTTTCAAGATTCATAAAGAGCGCACAATGTTAAAGGAACATTAAAGTCAAAATTAAACTTTCATGATTCAGACAGAGCACTTATATATATATATATATATATACACACATGTGTATTTATGTGTTTAAATGTGTATATATGTCTGTAAATATTTATATATATATATATATATATATACACATATAAATACATATGTACACATTTATAGACATATATCTATACATACTGTACATATTCATTTGTACACATGTATATGTATGTGTATCTATGTTAAAGCCCGTTGCCTGCATTTTTTTCTAACACTTGAGATCTCATATCTTTGAGCCCTTATAACTTTTGTGTGCAATTTTATTTTTAATAATTTTATTAGATGGTGTTATTATTCGTGTAAGTGTACTTTGTAATGTTTATGTGATGTGTTTTGTGACACTTTTTTGTTTCGTGAAACAGTTAACCACAGCTCTGAGGATACCGTAATCATTCTAGCGTAAATTGCGATTGCGCTCACGCAAAACTCATAATAACATGCACACAAACAATAGCGAAAACCCGATATCGCTTGAGTGTAAATGTTTGCGCCTCACTTGTAATCTAGCCCTTAAATTTTGGTTTAAGCCTGTTCTTGGTGGGTGCCCAGTTTTATATGAATAAATCATTGAATAGGATAATTTTACGTGTTACAAGAAAGTAACTAAAAAAATCTAAAGGCATATCATACTCAACACATCAATATCTGACATACTACAAATGAGATGCATAGTTATAAGTATGAATTCAACATACAATATTTTTAAAATATCTAAATTCACATTAGTAAATCTAAAACCACAAAACAAATATAATACACAAAGCAGCCCTATATTTATTTTATAGGTTAATGCAAATTAGCATTTTCATGCAACAACAATTTCTGTTCTCAGCAAAACTTTTAATTTAACAGCAATGAAATTAAATATGGTTAAAATGAAATGTTAAATAAAGCATGTTATAAAGTGTAAGGAAATGGCACAAGGATATTTCAGATGAGGATGGAAAATTGCAATCACATGAATAAAGTATACACAGACCAAGTAGTAGTAATGGAAAAGAGCTTGATGCCATGGAACGAGACGTGGCTGAAGCTATTTAGGCTGCTTGATTATAGATTTATCATGGCGGCGTTTACAACCATAAAAAAAATCATTTTAATTTTTCCTTATTAAAACTGTTTACGGAAAATTGATGTATGCCCTGTTGCCTTTATTCTTACAAATAAAGTTGGTATAAATTAAATTGTGGTGTGTATAATATTTTGATTCGGTACTCAACTGTGGTCTTCAGTGGCGTTGATATTCAGCAGTGTGGAGGCTCCTCTTCATCCGATCTCTGGCGTACACTAAAAATGTAATGGAAGGTACCGCAATCAATTTGGGGTACCTTGCATTCCTATTGGCTGATATTTTTAAATCAGCCAATAGGATTAGAGCTACTGAAATCCTATTGGCTGTTCAAATGAGCCAATAAGATTTCAGTAGCTCTCATACTGTTGGCTGATTTCAACATGTCAGCCAATAGGAATGCAAGGTACCCCAATAAATATGAGGTACCTTGCATTCAATCTTCAGTGTGCGACTGACGATCGCATGAAGAGAAGCCTCCACGCCTCTGAGGACCACCGGCACTAAAGACCGCTGTTAAGGACCACCACTGAGAACCTCCGCTCCGCACCGCCTTTGATCAGGATGAAGATAGAAGATGATGGAGATGCCTAAAAGAAGACCTTCTCTGCCGGACTTCAGGAACGGTGAGTACCTATTTGGGGCTTAGTCTTAGGATTTATTTTTATTTTTGGTGGCTTTTATTTTTAAGATTAGAGATTTAATGGGCTGTAAAAGAGCTGATTGCCCTTTTAAGGGCAGTAAAAGAGCTGAATGCCCTTTTAAGGGCAATGCCGATACAAATGCCCCTTTAGGGGCAATGGGTAGTTTAGGTTTTTTTTAGTGTTAGGCTTTTTATTTTGGGGGGTTTGGTGGGTGGGGGTTTTTTACTGTTAGGGGGACTTAGTATTTTTTAAATGTAAAAGAGCTCTTTAACTTAGGGCAATGCCCTATAAAAGGCCCTTTTAAGGGCTATTAGTAGTTTAGTTTAGATTAAGGGGTGTTTTTATTTTGGGGGCTTTTTATTTTCATAGGGATTAGGTTTAATTTTTTTTTTTGATAATTTTGTTTATTTTTCTCTGTAATTTTAGAGTTTTTTTATTTTTTGTAGTTTTAGATTATTTTTTTGTAATTGAATGTTAAGTTTTATTATTTTAAGTGTAACTTAGTATTGGGGTTAATTTAGGGGGTGTTAGGTTAGGGGGCTTAGTTATTAAATTAGTTATTTTGTTATTTGCAGTGTGAGGGGTTGGCGGTTTAGGAGTTAATAGGTTAATTAGGTATATTGTGAAATGGGGGATTGGTGGTTTAGGGGTTAAAAGGTTAATTAGGTTTATTGTGATGCGGCGGTTTGGCGGTTTAGGGGTTAAAAGGTTAATTATGTGTATTGCGATGTGGGGGGTTGGCAGTTTAGGGGTTAATTAAGTTTATTGTGATGTGGGGGGTTGGCGGTTTAGTGGTTAATATTTGCGGATTAGGGGTTAATTACTTTATTATTTTGCTATGGTGGGGTTGGCGGTTTAGGTGTTTGTCAATACTTCATGCGGGAGGTTAGTTTATTTTGTTATACTTCATGCAGGCGGTTAAATGTTTTGTTTTTAATTATTGCAGGCGGATACGTGTTTTTTCGTGCGGGTGGTTGCGTTTTTTTTTTCCGAACCCACCGGGATGCAGCTTCGCTTTGAGGATGCGTGCACAACTGGCGACACCAACGGACGCTTTACAAACGCGATTATAGTATAGATGATCAATTAAAGTCCATCTAAAATATTGTTTAGATTTTAAAACATGTCAAATTTACCATCACTTTAAAATCACTTTAAAATATAAAAGCTTTTTTTCTACTGTAAAATGAGCCTTACGGCCTTTGAGAGTGTAATGAACAGGGGTGTTCCTTGGACATATATGACGTTTTCTCACAGGTCTTATTGAATTCTACAGGGAGTGCAGAATTATTAGGCAAATGAGTATTTTGACCACATCATCCTCTTTATGCATGCTGTCTTACTCCAAGCTGTATAGGCTTGAAAGCCTACTACCAATTAAGCATATTAGGTGATGTGCATCTCTGTAATGAGAAGGGGTGTGGTCTAATGACATCAACACCCTATATCAGGTGTGCAGAATTATTAGGCAACTTCCTTTCCTTTGGCAAAATGGGTCAAAAGAAGGACTTGACAGGCTCAGAAAAGTAAAAAATAGTGAGATATCTTGCAGAGGGATGCAGCACTCTTAAAATTGCAAAGCTTCTGAAGCGTGATCATCGAACAATCAAGCGTTTCATTCAAAATAGTTAACAGGGTCGCAAGAAGCGTGTGGAAAAACCAAGGCGCAAAATAACTGCCCATGAACTGAGAAAAGTCAAGCGTGCAGCTGCCAAGATGCCACTTGCCACCAGTTTGGCCATATTTCAGAGCTGCAACATCACTGGAGTGCCCAAAAGCACAAGGTGTGCAATACTCAGAGACATGGCCAAGGTAAGAAAGGCTGAAAGACAACCACCACTGAACAAGACACACAAGCTGAAACGTCAAGACTGGGCCAAGAAATATCTCAAGACTGATTTTTCTAAGGTTTTATGGACTGATGAAATGAGAGTGAGTCTTGATGGGCCAGATGGATGGGCCCGTGGCTGGATTGGTAAGGGCAGAGAGCTCCAGTCCGACTCAGACGCCAGCAAGGTGGAGGTGGAGTACTGGTTTGGGCTGGTATCATCAAAGATGAGCTTGTGGGGCCTTTTCGGGTTGAGGATGGAGTCAAGCTCAACTCCCAGTCCTACTGCCAGTTTCTGGAAGACACCTTCTTCAAGCAGTGGTACAGGAAGAAGTCTGCATCCTTCAAGAAAAACATGATTTTCATGCAGGACAATGCTCCATCACACGCGTCCAAGTACTCCACAGCGTGGCTGGCAAGAAAGGGTATAAAAGAAGAAAATCTAATGACATGGCCTCCTTGTTCACCTGATCTGAACCCCATTGAGAACCTGTGGTCCATCATCAAATGTGAGATTTACAAGGAGGGAAAACAGTACACCTCTCTGAACAGTGTCTGGGAGGCTGTGGTTGCTGTTGCACGCAATGTTGATGGTGAACAGATCAAAACACTGACAGAATCCATGGATGGCAGGCTTTTGAGTGTCCTTGCAAAGAAAGGTGGCTATATTGGTCACTGATTTGTTTTTGTTTTGTTTTTGAATGTCAGAAATGTATATTTGTGAATGTTGAGATGTTATATTGGTTTCACTGGTAAAAATAAATAATTGAAATGGGTATATATTTGTTTTTTGTTAAGTTGCCTAATAATTATGCACAGTAATAGTCACCTGCACACACAGATATCCCCCTAAAATAGCTATAACTAAAAACAAACTAAAAACTACTTCCAAAACTATTCAGCTTTGATATTAATTAGTTTTTTGGGTTCATTGAGAACATGGTTGTTGTTCAATAATAAAATTAATCCTCAAAAATACAACTTGCCTAATAATTCTGCACTCCCTGTATAAGCATGTTACACCCATAGTCATAATTGTCTTATCTCATTAAATATAAGCTGGGGAGTTTGTCTCAAAATACTCAATTAATTTATTGAACTGATAGTAAAATACATGCATTCAAAACTGTAAGCGAATGCAAGGTAATGTATGCTGAAAAGGGCAGAAACTGATTAGTATGTGCTTCAAAAAAAGGTTGTAATCACTGTGCTAGGTAATCCCTATCACATTTGCTCTCAGCAGTGAGATTCTCCATTCTAAACAGCTTCATTGCTTTCTGTCAGAGGCACCTCGCCACTTGTGCATGAGCCTGAATGACAGAAAGGCTTGTGAATGGTACACATCAATCAGTGTCTGTTTTAAGGGACAGTTAACTCCAAATTGAGTTTTGTTTAAAAAGATAGATAATACCTTTATTACAGATTCCCTAGTTTTGCATAACCAACATGGTTATATTAATATACTTTATTTTACCACAGTTATTACCTCGTATCTAACGAAGTCTCTTCTGACAGGCCCCTAATTACATGGCTATTTATTTATTATCTATTGACTTGCATTTTAGCCAATTAGTGCAGTGTCAGCCACAACTCCGGGAGTGATCACAATGCTATCTATATGACCCACATGAACTAGCAATCTCCTGTTGTGAAAAGTTAATAAAAAAGCATGTGATAAGAGGTTGTCTGTAGTGGCTTGGTAACAGGCAAACATGTATAAGTTTAAATGTTATACAGTATAATAAAACAATGTTGGTTGTGCAAAGCTGAGGAGTGGGTAGTAAAGGCATTATCTATCTTATTAAACAATATTAATTTTGGTGTTGACTGTCCCTTTAAGCTTCCAGATCACTACCCGGTCCCTTTGTAATGCGCCATGCATTGCAAAGTGTGTTAAAATTCTAGGCTTGGGCTACTAACATAAGGTTCTTAAAACTTTGTATTAATTATTAATAGTGCATCAAACAATATTATTATGTAGAAAAATACATTCTAGAATATTTTATTTTAATAGAACCATCATACATAATATTATAATTACATTTTGATAAATCTCCAACATTCATTATAATTACATTTTAATAAATCCCTTGCATGCAATTGTTGTAAGTTTGTTGAAGGAGCATGTAAGCAGGATTAAAAGATATAAAACTGTCCAAAGAAAGTTTGTTAATCATATTTCTGTTAATAAAGTTATTGCAATTAATTTTGTTGAGAGAGATAAGAAATATTTTGATTTAGAGAAGATTAGAGAGGCATTACCTTTTGCAATTCACTGAATCTCAGTGCATCAGGTAGAATATACTCACTGCTGCCAATGACAAGTGATACATGAAGACTGAATGGTTGGTGGGCAATGTAGAATAAAGATGGAAAGGATGGGAGAACCTCCATCCACGTTTTAATATGGTGAATGTACAATGACGAATAAAGTTTCAACTTACCAGACTGAACTAAAAAAAAAAACAGGAAAAAAAAAAACAGAAAAAAAACAAAAAAGAATGTAAAATAAAATGAAAAATCATAAATAATAATATAAGAGTATGCATAAATTAAAGATGAATAAAAATAAAATGTAACAATGTAATCAGGAAGATTTAACATTTACAACACCTCTCATTAACCAACACAAATAAGCATTGAACATTCTAAAAAAAAATCAATTATGTATTGAATATTTTAACATGTTACTGTAACTCGTTATAACAACTGGAAAATAATGTGACACCAAACAAATTATTTTGTGATACATTACATAAAGCCATGGAAAATTATTAATCCATTCACAGAGATTATAGGACGAAATTCAATTTACAATGGATTTTCCAAGGTCAATAATAAATTAACATTATGTTTAACATATCAAGCTAGATATCTATTTCACTTCTGGGCATTGCATCAAGGTATTGGTTTACTTGAAAAATAATGTATGGATTTATATTCAAGCAGCAGTATTAAAGTGTGGAATTGGATAATGCTGATTACATGAAAAAAATGGATATTACTCTTCCAAACATATTTTCAGAAAATGATTTACAGTTTAAAGTCTTTTAGAGTTTAATTGCAAAACAATATGACCTTAAGAGCATGGGCAAATTTTAGTTTTGTATGTGATCTAGTTATAGAAATATTAAATCACAAAAAAAGAGTGTGGGTGGTAAAGAGAGGGACAATGGGCTATGAGTGGTGAGAGAGAGGTAATGTGTGTATGTGTGTGAGTGAGTTAGTGATTGTGTGTTTGAGTATGTGTGTGTACGAGTGGGTGTGTGTATGAGTGGGTGTGTGTGTGGAGAAAGAAGAGTGTGGAGTAAAACAGAAGATATGTAAACTACCTAGCTTTTAAAATAACCCATGATTAGGTGGCAGAGGGCACAGGGCACAGCATTCAAGAGCAGGGTTTGGTTTGGTCTTTCACTGGGCCCAAAGAAAAAAGTGGCATATATTGCCAGGAGTCTTTCACTAGTCCAAATGACATGAGGGTTGAGAAAGAGCTACAGATGTGTAACTCCAAACTTATGGGAATTATAGATGTATTTATTGGTAACTAAAGAACGATATAGCCAAAGGCCAGAGTCTGATACTGATCCACAGCTCTCTACTCCTATGTTCTATTTACTACCCATAGGCTTCCTTATCTTAATACTATACTAATATGATTACCCCCTCGTAACTTATAACTTATATTATACTATTCTCCCAAATGCAGCTGTGGTCTATAAGATCCGCTATCCCATTAAGAAAATTTGATATGTATACGTCTTGCTAAACATTCAGCATTCTCCCCTCCGCCTCCCCCACTACCCCCCCTCCCTCATACATCACAAGATACATTGTCACATTAGAACCTTGGCACATTCTTTCTCTCTCTCTCCCTGGGACTACTAATAAGCGGTGTTTACCCGCTGAAGTTGGTCAAACGGGGAGACCCTATTTGTGGGGCTCCCACATGTTTAAGATGAAGGTGTCATATATTTTTTTTAGACTATTTTGTGTATTAGAACAATGTTATTGTAAATTCTAAATAGATATTATGCACATGTAAAACATGACTTTATTATCCTTTAAATAAATTGCATATAGCTTACTGTCAAATACTGTTAAAGATACTGGAGTCAAACACCATTGTCACACTATAAAATGGTTATTTAACCCCTTGGGCTAATTGTATGTAGGTACCACGTCACACAGTACTTTGCCCAGGATTTTGTGTTGACGTAGTACCTACGACCAACACAGAGGACTATGCTGTGGTCCCCGCTGTCAGCTTAGACAGCAGAGACTGCAGCTGGGGGCAGAATTTATCTGCCTTCATATGGTAAGAGAGCACTGATCATGCTACCTTACTATATGAATACAGATTGCCAGAAGTTACAGAGAGTGACACTGTCTGTATCACTCTCTGTAATGATCATTTGTTGGTGACGAGTGGGAGGGAAGGAGGGATATGGGTGGGCAGCCCAGTGAGAAGGTGTAGGGAGGGGTGGGGTTTCCTACACTACGGAAACTTGTTTATGAAGGGAGAGGTAGGGATGGGGCCCTACACTGCAGAAAGTGATCTTGAAGGGAGAGGGAGGGATGAAGCCCTACACTATGGAAATAAAAAGTGATCATGAAAAAAAGTAGAATAAAACAATAAATAAAAAAATAAAAGTAATTTGTTACTGGCAGGGTAACTGTCAGTAACAAACATGGTGGATAGCAGTGGGAGGGTGAGGGTTAGAGAGCTGTTTGGGGGGGATCAAGGAGGTGGGAGGGTGAGGAGGAATCTACATTACGGAAATAAAAATAAATATTAAAAAAAATCAATAAGTAAATAACCCAAAGTTTGCTAAAAAGTGAACATTTTTTATATGATTGTATTTGGCTGAAAAATAGTGGCATCAAATATACCAAAATGGGCCTAGATCAATACCTGGGTTGTATACTTAATATATATATATATATATATATATATATATATATATATATTTTCATAAGTAAAAAAAAAAAGGATCTATTTCTGTTTAAACAGAGTGGGTTAGAGTACAAATGTTGTGCTAACTGCTTGAGTGATATCGCTTGTATTTGAAGTTAAAAGTAAAAAAGTGCAATCACATTTTACGCTTGTTGGGTTAGCGCGTCTGAAAACCTTGTGCAGAGGATAGTGCATTAAAAAAAGTTGCACTAAACACAATATAAATACATTTGAGATTACAGTTACACTTATGTAAACACTATCTGATAAAAAGGAGTCACTTAAATATTTAAGTCTAACGTGGTGTCTGGTTAGCGCACATGAAGAATTACAAATCTCAAAGAAAATATTAGATATAAAATATAAAAAATATTAATACATATTATGCTTATATATATATATATATATAAAATAAGTTTTAATAATTATTAATATTTTTACCTGTTTTATATCTAATATTGCAAGAATGCGCTTTGAGATTTGTAATTCTTCATCTGCGCTAACCCAGCACCGCATTAGACTTAAAGCAAAAAACACAAACCACATACATATATTTTACATTCCTATGTTCTTCACATACAATTTTTATTTTTATTATTAAATATATTTTTCTATTTATATCTGATAATGTTAATGTAAAATAGAAATCTATACCTATATATCTAAAGGAATAGCTATATAGGTAAAGTTATATATATATATTTACAATAAAAATAACATTTTTCTGTATGTGAAGAACAATGGAATGTAAAATATTCATAACTCCTGTCAGGTTAGCGTGTAAGCGTTAAATGTTAGGCTAATACTTCTGCGCTCTCCATTGAAGTCTATTGGGAGAATATGGTTGCAATATCAAGAAGTCCTTTAATTAGCGAGCATTGGGTTTCATTCCCATGCAAACATTTTACTGTAATTTGCGCGCTACCTGATGGGCAGAAAAAGATTACTTCTAGCTAAGTTTACGCTCAAGTGAAAGTGTAAAATACTTGTAATCCGTGATACTTTGGGCCAGTTGATATTATGAACAATGAGTTTTAAGAATTAAAATACAATATGTAATAGAGACCATTTGTTAAAATTATGTAATGTATAGTTGGCAGATACAGATTTCCTACCACAAGAAAAAAATTACTTTAAATGCAACAATTTAATTTTACTATTTTATTATTGCGTTTTAGACTTCCACTCCATTAAAAAAATAAGATACCTGTATTTTACAAACACTTAATTCTGATTTTTGTTTAATTAATTAATTAATTTAATTATTCTGTTTATTTTTAAAAATTAAAGTCTGCATGTTTTGAAATGGTTAACACACACACATAGATTTGGTTTATGATAGATCATTTAATGCCACAAGGTCATACTGTAGAATTTTCACAGTATTTTTATCAGTCAGATCAATACAAAAAGTAAACACTAGTTAAATGATGAAAGGGTAAATCCTACTGAATACTCAACCTCAAAGACATATTGCTCTTAACTTACTTTAGAAAAAAAGAGATTTTAGATTATAGGCGGAAGTTCAAAACAAATACACTACGCAGTGTAAATAGACCAATGCTAATTCCCACAGGATTACATCAAAAAGAGTACAGTCCATATTTACCTAGTGATGTTGTACAAAACAAATACTTTGAAAGAGCCAAACTAAGAATTTATAGATAATAATAATCATCTGTATCTTTGTAGATTTTTTTTTTCTATTAAATTAAGAGAGAGTGGGTTAGATCAATTTTTGGTTCTAAAATTAACCTGAATTATCTGTGAATGTAAATTATGTCTACAAAGAAATTAATAGCTTGCAAAATAAAAGTTTTTTTATTATACAATTAAACAATATAAAACAAATTATTTAAAAAAATAATAATTAACATGCTTGTTGCACATTCCCTAAAGTGGACAAAAAGCAAAATCTGTGACCTAGGGTTTTGTCTAAATGCTGCAAACCCATAGCAGGTTCAGGCAATTTGCAGCATTTTTATTACACATTTAATTGTGGATATTACTATACATACATAAAAATGATAAATCCTAATTTTAAAATTTTAAAATTTTTAATAATATGGTTTTCAGTAGAAGAAAAGTCTGCATCTTTCTGTCCTAAATACCAGCAAAGCTAAGCTCTCACCCACTCAGCTTTTGTATGCTTTGATATTACTCTCTTTATTTATAAAGGATTATACTATAGTGCCAATAAAACATTAGGCAGTCACAACCATGAAAACTGCTTGTTGGTGTTGGAAATAAAAGAACTGAGCTACAGGGTAAATGTAAACTGGCATTGACTGTCTTGTCATCAGTGAATAACCAGCAAACATGTAGGCTTTTCTAACTTTTTAAATATATTCAGAGATTGCTACCAGAGAGGACAGCATTGCATTTCTACGCATTGTCCCTTACACCTACTTATGTGTCTCTAGGGAGTTGGGAATAGAGGGGATGAGTGAGAGGTATGAAAGCAAGAGTCAAATTATTAAGGGTAGAGAAGATAATCTTTATAAAAGGGTGATAATCCACTGTGATAAGGATAAAGAGAGTGTAAAGTACATTGGATGAGTCTAGAAAGTCTCTGAAACTCGAAAATAAAAAAATAAAATAACAGTACTAATTGTAGAATATTGCTTTTCTCAATTATTTTAGAGTTATATGTACTTTGAATCATCAATAGTTGTGTTTGTATAAAGATTTTGATCATTCAAAGTACACAGAACACAACTGATAAAATTCCACAACTGCAAAATTAAAAATGTGACAGCTCTTGAAACTCAATGCACGCACTATCTATTGATTTGCACTAAAAATGCAAGTGAATCATTTTATTATGTGAATATTATAGTTTTCTGTTACATTTATTTAAGATAAAGAAGAAATGTTTGCTTAAAATCTACCTTGAACTGTTAAAACAGCTGAGGCTTCTGCTTTTCCAACCATATTTTCAGCGACACATGTATAGGACCCCATATCCCCTGCCGTGACTTTCCGAATTTTCAATGTGTGATCATCTCGAATTTCATATCTTTAAAAAAAAAAAAAAACATGTAAACCTTTGAAAGCAATTAATATATAATATTAGCTGTGAATTGTGACAAAAATGGATATCTTCAAGGTTTCAAATATGTATTTATAATACTAGACATAAATTTAAATGATTGATATTATATGGCATTGCTACCCAACTGACTACCTGCAGGCAATGAGCAGCCTGTCAGGAGACTTTCAGCCCACACGCCATCATGCAATTTCTGCTTTTTCCTGTAATTATGCTCTTGCATACAGATTTAACTGAGATAAGAACGGGAAATTGAGGAAAAGAAGATAAAACGAAAAACATTTGTAGTTGCTATAAGTTAATGTAGAAAGAGTGTAATTTATTGATGTGAACATTTTAGATTCTATCGGAAGTAAGAGGAAAGGTGCCGAAGAGAGCTCAGTCATAATTTTATAGGGGGCTACCCAGGAAATTCCAGGAATTAATGATGACAGGACAAACCTAAATACCTATATTATTTGTTTTAAGTGGAACTGATGTATCAGTACACTGGTTTCCAAAAATATAGCGCACAACATCAAAAAGTTGTCCAGCAATGCTATAGGGTAGAATAATCAATGATAATTTAGGAACTTAAGGAATGATGATCTAAAGCTTTATGGGCTTGTGAGATTCTCTCAGAAATGTTGCCAGTGCTATGAAACCCTTTGTTGGATTCTTTAATGCAGTTTTTACCTTGAGAACAGTGTGTTTCGCAAAGTATGTGAATGTGATGCATATATTAAAATAGTGCTCAACATTTTTTTATTTATTTAAAAATCATATAAAAAATGAAGCAATATATTGAAATAAATTGTATTTAGAAATCTAAACTACACAGCTAATGCAAACAAAAGAAAACTGTGATATTCATACTTATAATACGAAATTGGAAGTGGACTATTTTATTTATTGTAAAATGACTTTTCCCACCTATGCTAGTGAGATGAACAAGAGCATTCCATGGACGTAATTTAAATTTCTACACTAGGTCTGGTGTATTCTCTTAAAATTTTCCATCTGCAGTTCTCACTGTTTTTTTCTCACAGACTAAAAGGTGGTAATATTGTGTCAAAATACAAAAAACACTTATTACCTTCATATAATAACACATGCATATGAAAGCAGGGGCAATTGTAAGATACTATGCAATGAAAGCAGACTATTCTGATTTAAATTGGCTGCAATATTTAATTGTCTAAAGTGTATGGCATGCTCTTCTCAGCAAAGTTTCCCTTTCAAATGAGATTAATTATTTTCCATGGGAGACATCTTGCAACTTGCATGGACAACCCCTTATTTTAGAGAATGTCAACGTGATTTTTCATGTTTGATTTGGCAAAGTTTTGATCATTGGACCTTAATGAGAATGCAAAACAATAAATCAGTGCTTCATGAATTTACATCAACACCAGGAGGCAGCCTAAAAATTAAGATGAATGAAGAAAAATTTTGGGAACGCTAAAGGAACGATTATAAAAATACAACAAGCAATCGACTTTTATTAACAGAATATTTATTTTTATTTAATTCTATAGATTGAGGCTAATACAAAGCAAGAATTGGAATACGTGTGTGTGTATATATATATATATATGTATAAATATATATATATTATTATTTTTTTGGTTTATCTATCTTGAATCTATTATCTTTACCTATCTGTCTATTGATCTATCTGTCTATTTATCTGTATGTCTAGCTACATCTATACAATAATAATAATAATACAATTTTAAAGTACCTTGTTTTAGGCAGATCCCCATCATCTTTTCGCCATCGAACTGTTGGAACTGGATCACCTCGGGCTTCACACTTAAACTCTGCGCTGTCATCTACAGTAACTGCCAAGTTACTGGGTCTTCTAACAATGGAGGGTCTTTCTAAAAATTAACAACACAGTTTGTATATTAAGATAAATGTAATTGTTCATCTGTATTTTTCAGCATAACATTAATGGGAATTTTTTCTTTCAGAATGAAATTTTTTTTTTTAGCCTTCCCATATTTTTAATGCATAATATCTACTGTTGTATAAGCAAATGTGCTGCTATAATTCTCTTTGTCTAATATGACAATAAAAAAAAGACTGGACGCACTCAAGGTCATATTTAGCAACCAATGGGTTAAATGATATCCTCTTTCTATAACACAATTGCCACCTGTCTTGGATAAAATACTAGCAATGCTAATTAGCAAAAACACTTGAAATAAGGGCGATCTCTTGAAGGAACACCAGCTCAATAACTTTTTTGCTTGTTCTATGACAATTTAGCACCTAATGCAGCTTCTTTAAGCCCAATAATGCATTTCACAGAGAAGAACTTTCCTGAAGGATATCAGTCTGATCCCGCCTAACAAAGTCAGTCCAGCCCCAAAAAACCAAGAAATAGGGCAACCCCACTGAACAAGAAATATGGCAACCCCAGACCAGACAATTGTTTCGGTCTTCATTGGGCCTCATCAGTGAGGTGCAGTTGTATTCCTCTATGCACATTGGGCAAGGAGTCCACATCTGATTTCCCCTTTTCCCCTTAGGGACACTAAGAAGCTACACCCAGCTGTGAAATCGCCATAGAACAAGTTAACATATTTATTGAGTTGGTGTTTGTTCCTGAGAGTACGCTTTTGAAAGTGGGTAGAGCTATTAACTGGATTTATTACAATCTAACTTTTGATAAATTAAAAGGGTTCACTATTTAAGCTCTGTATTTATGTTACATTTGATCTTGATTTAACCACCAATTTAATTTATTTCTTACCAATGTAAGTCAATACAATAACCATTTTACCCCCCTTTACCATACACTGAATATGCATATCCAGATAAACACTTTTTTTATACTTTGATATCATCTTACCTAAAACAGTAAGTTCTGCCACTTCACTCTCCCTTTCTCCCACCATATTAGTTCCAACACATACATATTTCCCAGCATCACTTTTTCTGGTATAAGTGATCATAAGTTTTCCTCCACGAATCTGAAAAAATAAATAAATAAATAACATAAACCAAAATATAATGAATAATAAAGTCAACTAAATTAGTTAGTGTTTCACAATGACCAAGAACATTCTAAAATGTTGCCTCTTATGTCTGTTTAACATGGAAGGAGCTGAGTGGAATTTTTGGACCTACATGTGGTGTGTTAATATTAAGAGAAATCAATCCCATTTTTATTGAGTTAGACCTTCATCACTTTTTTTGTAGAAACATAATATAAAGTTGTTCACAATAATAAATATATTTATGGGCTTTAATGAACAATTTTGTTTTTACTACCAGTTATTACATTTACAACTGAAATTTGATCAAACATAAAATATTTTGGACCTGGATTATTTGGTACAAACAGAAAAAGTAATACTCTTGCCAACTCAGAAACAGCAATATTTGAAACATCTTTGTGTGGTTTATGAAGCTAGAAGAGAATTGAACAAAATAAAATGTGGTCTATTATGAAATTATTACAAAATATGAATGCATATATCTTAGACTCTATAATTAAGCTATATTACTTGCACACTGAAGGAAATTTCCATAAGGTCAGGAGCTTGCAATTTTTTCTAAAAAGCCAGTAAACATACAGATAAGTAAGGAAACCACTTTTTTTTATTATTCAATCAAGAGTGTTTAGATATATGTTGAACTATCCAAAAATCTCAAGAATTTTTAAGTCTTGCTTAAATTGCTTAATTAATGGGCAGCTATCAACAACAGAACATGTAAATTAAACATGCCTCTGTCTCCTCTGTTTCAAACCTATTTTGGATATTTCAACATTACATTTCAATTTTCCTGTGACCCCTTATCATCTTTCTTTTCCTCTTCCTCTGTTCTTTGTATTTAGGACTCTGCCACTGTTTCTCACCCCTCAATGTCTGTTTTTCTCTGTGGACCTTTAATTTACCAATATTTCCCAGTGTCTCTCTACCAACCTCTTTTGGTATCATTTCCTTGTCACACCCAACACTCTCATTCTCCTAAACTCATTCCCTTGTTTCTTGTTACTTATTAAAGTCTCTTTATGACTACTGAAGTCATTGCACACTGTTGTTACTATGATAGCTCGGTACTCTTTTTGTTAAATGAGTGAATTTATATAAAATATATATTTTTATTTTTCTTTGGTTACCACTTATAGACTTATAAAGACATACAAGCTCTAGTATAAAATATGGTCATGCATATATATTGTTTCATGTATTTATCACCAACAGGGCAGCTTAAAGTCTTAAAAGTCAAGATTAAACTTTCATTGTTATTGAGGAGTTAAAATTTTAAGAGACTGTTCCGTTTATTTATAATCAAATTTAGTTAATTTTCTTGGTATCCTATGTTAAAAAGCATACCTAAGTAGGCTCTGCTGCAATACATAAGTAGGCCCTGCAGTAATGCACTACTGTAAGTTAGCTGGAGATTGGTGGCTGCACACATATGCATCATGTCACTGGCTCAACAAATGTGTTTAGCTGACTCTGAGTAGTACATCTGTGTGTTCCTTTAAGAGTTAGCTGTTTATCCAGATGAGCATTCTCAAACATAGTTGATAATCTAGATAGCTTTTAAAACATTTTCTGAATTAATAAATAATTGAACTGATATATGCTAGCAACAATAATATTTGTGCTCCTTATATATCCATATCTGTTTTATTTACTGTCTAATTTTGTAAAACATCCTATGAATTTTATTGTCATATAATAACTTATTTCTTATGCCAGTAACATAAAGCATGAATCTTTATCATTGCTATATCACTCAGTGCATCATAATATCTTAAAATAGATGTAATTCAATACACTAGAATGCCTGATCTAGTAGTATATCTTTTTTAAACATCACTTGAAAAGCTGAACTTATTGAAAGTTTGTACTGGGTACTTGTAAAGCGCAGCTAATCACCCGTAAGGGTCTCAAGGCTCTGCTCATTTTATCAACCTCAGAAGGATGAAAGGCTGAGTGGACCTTGCCAGGGATCGAACCCTTGGGTTGCTACAGAGCTCAGCCACACTGCCTTAGCATGCTGAGCTATCTGTCCGGCTTGAATGTTTTAATATGCAAATGCTTAATTAGAAATTAATGATAACAAAAAAACTCAAACATCTGTAGAACATCCTTATGGCCTCAATTACATACTGTACATGAGCAGAGCACAGAAAAAAAGCAATGTTAGTAATAAACCATTATTGGAAATATTTTATGACAATGACTAAGTGTTGGAAGACCAACAACATCTATTCAGTCTAATATCGAGCCATTCTCCTTGCTTGGATAGATTTCTATTCCATCCATGTTACGCTCATTAAGAGACAATGTAATTATTCCATTCACAAGCACTAAAAAGATGGATGACAAAGTAAAGGGTAAAGTATACTGTATAGTGAAGAGTTAAAAGTCCACAGAGATCATCTAAGGTGTGTTTTTAAACATTTGAAATGAAAAAGCTTGATGATGGAATACATCAAAATCATGTTAACCTTGCATATGATTCAAATACGGTGGCAATAACTCTAACAAGTCTCAGGGTTGAAATGTAATATCTGGAAGTACATAGCAGCACATCTGGGAAAATAGAAAAGTGACAGGAACGTTATTGTACTTGAGTATCTGAAAGTATGTGTTCAGAAAAAATATAAAACTTGAAATTAGAAGGCTAGCTAAAAATGTAAGTTGCTTTTAGTTCTAAAGCAGAAAACAAAAAAATCTGCTTCGGTATTTTAACCGTACTGCCTACTCCTACTGTATACTGAAGCCCACTTTTGCCGAAAAGTAGTTAAAGTAAGTTTTGAGTGTACTAGCAACTGAATAACAAATTTAAAGTACTTTATAAAATGACGGACAAGAGCATATGCAATTAAGGGCCAGATTATGAGTAATGCACTAATAGTTACGCGCATGCGAAAAGGTGTTTTCACATCTTTTAACGAGCATCAGGTGTTACGCTCATATTATAAGTTGAAAGTAAACTCGATCGCTTGAGCGCAATTGAAGTTAACACTTGTTGGGATAGCGTTTCTGCAAAACAAAAAAGTGTGAAAAAAATAATAAAAATTATTACAAAAAATATTTTTAAAAAAGTTATAAAGGCTCAAAGATATGAGGTCTCAGGCTGTAAAAGGGCTTTAACATATAGATACATATACATGTCTAAAGAGAGAGAGAGAGGAGAGAGAGGAGAGAGAGAGGAGAGAGAGAGAGGAGAGAGAGAGGAGAGAGAGGAGAGAGAGGAGAGAGAGGAGAGAGAGGAGAGAGAGGAGAGAGAGGAGAGAGAGAGGAGAGAGAGAGAGAGAGAGAGAGAGAGAGAGAGAGAGAGAGAGAGAGAGAGAGAGAGAGAGAGAGACGGCCCGTGTCAACGGGCTTTAGGACTAGTTCAGTATAAAACACTTGGAAAATCACCATAACTATTGCTGTTAGGATTCACAACACTTTAAGGATTATTGTTTTTTCTTAAAGAGACACACTACTTATTATAATTTATTGTTGGATTATTTTTTCTATTAAGTTTTCACTGTTGGACTATTTTTTGGACTATTATTTACATTTATATAAGTTACTATTGGAACACACCACAATGTTTTTGTAAATTTTTGGTTTTTCATTTTTCACAATCTTTGTTCTTAATTCACGTTTTTTGAAGATCAACCTATTTTTTTACCATTAATATCTTTTGTACACTAATTTTTGCACACAACTTTTTTGATACACATTCTTTACATTGGCTTATTGCTGTCACAATATTTTTTACTTGACAATGCGTATGTGGTAAACACACAGTTAAAGGTCTTACTCAGAGCCTTACACATTAGTCACTATTGGCAATATTTAGTATTGCATAGAATCGAGAACATTATTGGTTCGATAATATTATATAACTGACTAATATATTTCACCTATTATGTGCATGTGGTAAACACAAAGTTGAATTTTTGTTGTGAGCCTTATACTTAATTTGGAATTTTTTAGGAATATTTTTTAAGAGCATTGTTTGCACAATTTTAAATGCCATATCTGCTATTTAACTATTTGTTTTAACTATTCATTTAGCTATTATTGCTGTACAAATTTGTGTATGTGTATATGGTAAACACAAAGTTGAATTTCTGTTGTGAGCCTTATACTAAATTTGGAATTTTTTAGGAATATTTTTAAGAGCAATGTTTGCACAATTATAAATGCTATATCCGTTACATAACTATTTGTTTTAACTATTCATTTAGCTTTTATTGTTGTATAAATTTGATTGTTTATACATGGATCCATGTTTTTAACTTATTTGTGTACTCAATAAATTGTTTATTGTAATAGTTTGATAATATTGCATTAGGTCCAGACCCAGCCTTCGTATAGTTGGCGCTTTGGTATACCTTATTAGTTTCATCTTTCCATTTTGACAACTAGGTGTCAAATTATCAAAGCCAGAGGTCTTATTTAGTAGGCGCTAGGTGTACTCCACTATAAATATACACAAATAAACACAATAATACATATGTATAAATATATAGACATATATTTATAAGTGAATTGAAGCCCTTTAAAGTCAAGTAGATGAAAACATGAAAAATAATATTCATGCAATATCCATATGTAATAAAGTGGTAAGTGTGTATTTACTGTATATCTTTCTCATCCAAATGTTCAGCACATAGCAGAATATGTTCTAAGTATTTTTAATAGACATTCCTATATATTTTTTTTTAAATAGACATTCATATATATATATATATATATATATATATATATATATATATATATATATATATATATATATATATATTTATATTTACATATATACATATAGCTGTATATTTATATACCTGTATTATTATCATGTATATGTATATGTATATAGGTATAGATATATATTGTAGCAAAAAATCATATACATGTAGAAATATGTATTTATGAATAAACAGAACATATTCTGCTATGTGAAGAACATTAGAATGTGGAATATTAATATTTTCATGTCAGGTTAGTGCACTAGAGAATATGTGATCGGGTTTGCACCCGAGTATAGGGTTTTTTTCCACTTTTTTTGCTCCATTGACTGGGGGAATACGTAATGTGATCACGATATTTGAAGTTTGGCTTTTTGCATGCATTGGGTTAGGACGCGAGTAAAAACGCTTTAGTTTCAACTTGTAATACATCGCTACCCGACACATGCAAAAAGCTTACTTATAATCTGGGTTGGAGCATTGCATACCATTCCATTTGAAAACTAGCTCTATATTGGTAATAGCACAAAGGTAAGACCAGCACACCTGAGTTCATCAGAGATCCATAGATATCATGGTAGGTGCAATCATACAGAGTCCAATCCCATAGACTCCAAATAAGTATCCAAAGAAAATGATGATGCACTCAATGAAGTGAAAGGACTTTTATTGAAGTGAACAGCAACGTTTCGGGGCTACTGCCCCTTTGTCAAGCTTGACAAAGGGGCAGTAGCCCTGAAACGTTACTGTTCACTTCAATAATAGCCCTATATTGGTACCTTTTTAACAACTTCAGAGAAGAACATGGTCACTGATTTGTATGCTAGGCTAGAAACAAAAGAAATTAAACCTGCACGTGTAGTTGAGTTAACCTACCCAAGGATCTAAGGTTTAGAGATTTTTTTTTACAATGATAATAGTCATGAATCAATATTTTTGACCCTACAATGTTGTGTAGAACATAGTGGATGGATTAGACGAGGTGATCAATGAAGAAAAAAATAACAGTTCATTTAAGGGTACAATATGATTCAATAATAAGTCATTCAGATATAGTAAATAAACATTCTCTGCTGGATAATGAACTTTATAAGCAGAACAATTGGAATAAATAACCAAGGAATAATTTCTGTCACACAGTATAGTGCAGAAAATACAATAAACTCATTTATTTAATTCAATTTGACCCCATTCAGTCCCACATTTAGCCAATCCGTAGAAAAAAAAAGTCTTACATAAATAGCAGTATGAGTCTACAAATAGTGAATATATTTGCATTTCACATTGCATAAGGTATCACATTTTATGGCAGAAGTTACTGGGTCACAATTACATTACAGCTCAAACATCTTTCGTCTTTGCAAATAATATGTAAATTATGGTACTAGACTGTTTTTTTAAACAAATGTATGTGGAACAGTAAAATCATATAGAAGTCAGCAGATGTCACAGGGTATATGACTATCAATTAATCAAACAAATGTAACAACACATTACTGACTTTAATACCACCCTGCACCAGAACAGCTAACATAAATACAAAATTGTACTAATAGACTTAATGCATTAGTAATTAGTAGCAAGATCTCAAGGTAAATTAGTCTTGCAAGAATTTGCCACTCTAAGAAAATCTATGCCCACATGTTTTCAAGTAGAGTCAATATAAATGTGAGTAATTGCTCCAGGAGCAATGAACTAATTAGTGGCTTCTCTTCACACTTATAAAACCATTACCTGTTAATTTAAGCCTTGATCTAATATATATATATATATATATATATATATATATATATATATATATCATATGAGTTTTGGTGGAGATAAAAAATAAATGCATGAGATTCAGCAAATCTAGGCAAGTATCCCTGCTTGCTTTCCCCCAGAAATACATTGTTACCAATTTACCAGAGCTCTGGGTAAGACAGGCAATCTACCTCATAAAGGGGAATTGTTGTGGTTGAACACAGTGTTAGAAGCAAAAATCACAAGCTATTGTATATGTAATTTGCATTGGTACATTTGCAACAATGTATACAGAGTATTTCTTGGGATAAGGAAGCTGGGATACTTGCCTAGATTTACTGATGTTCTATACAATAATAATATGACTCATATATGAATATAGATGTTAGCGCATACAATTGCTCAAGCAATGAAAAAAATAGTTTTGTTGCTTTATGAGTGCAAAAATAGAAAAATAGCCGCAATATTTTTGTGCTCCATTTGCAATCTAGCCTATTATATTGTAGCTGTGTAAACTCATCTGAAAACTACAAGAAAGTGCATGTATGAGCATAATTTATAACTAGGTACAAGGAGAGTGGCTCACAGTATAATCATGAAAAACAAAATAGCACATACTCAATTCAACAAAAGTGAATACACTTGTGAACATTGACACACAACCTGTGATTATTGAAACAAAATTGAGTACAACTGTGATTTCCAATTAGCCTAATTGCATGAACATGTTTATAAAATTAACTGTGAACACCGGAGCTTTCTCATTTTGGACCTATGGACTGTGTCTCCCTGTATGTCTGTAACATGGCTTCACATGAAAAAGAATTGCCGGAGAAATTGAAAAATCTGATTGTGAGACTTCAGAAAGATGGAAAAGGATATAGGAAGATTGGTGTCCAACTAAAAATAAGTCAAAACACAGTTGCAGCAGTAATCAAGAGGTATAGAATGAGCCATAGTACCACTAAACCGAGCTGCAGTAGTTGTCATCCTCAAATGTCGCTATGGACAGTACGCTGCTTGCACAATCTAGCTCTGAAAATAGACGGGCAAGTGCTTCAGACTTGGCTCAGGGATTATCAATGGAAATTGGAGTTTCTGTGACAGCTCAGACGAAAGACATTGCATAACATCAACCTCTATGGACGACATTCAAGAAAAAAAGCCCTTGCTCTTTAGCACAAAACTTCATGATTAAACTTTGCACAAGAACATAAAATCAAGCCTGATGAATATTGGGAGTACATTCTTTGGTCAGATGAGACCAATATAAATTTGTTCAGCTCAAATGGGGTCCAGCATGTTTGGCATGAACCAGGACAGGACTAACACAGTGAATGCATAGTCCCAACAGTGAAGCACGGAGGTGGGAGTGTGATAATATGGGACTGCATGAGTGCAAAAGGTATTGGGGAGATGACATTTATAGGTGGCACCATGAATGCATGTTGATATATCAAAATACTGGCTGACAAGACGACTCCCAGTCTCCAGAAGCTTAGAAGAAGAGGAATATTCTGCATAACAACCTAAAACACACTGCCAAATTCACAAAATATTTTCTAAAAACGAGAAAGTGAAAACTATGACCTGGCCAAGTATGTCACCTGACTTGAATCGAAAAAGAAGACCTTTGGGATATTTGGGATATTTTAAAGAGAAAAGTAGAGCAACACAACCTTTCCAGCAATGAGCAGCTGAATCAAATTGTCTCTGAAGAATGGCAGAACATCTCTCCAAACATTTGTGTAACACTTGTATCCTCCATGCCGAGGAGGATTGAGTCTATCATCAAAAATAAAAGTGGACATACAAAGTATTGAAAAAATAAAATATTTGTATCTCAGTAATGAAAGGTGTACTGACTTTTGTTGCATTGAGAGTATACAAACAGAAGTGAGTACACTCCTGTGTAAATGTCAGATGATTCAAAATTGTATCACATTATAGTTATTGCATTACTTCTAAGTTGAAGAGTACGGTATTTGCTCTGATGTCAAATTAAAAACAAACCTTTAGATTTACTATATTAAAAATACAGGCCCCACAGTAGGAACTGTATATTGCACTGCAGCATATACACTGATAATGTTAACAAAGTAAATAATTGCCTGGTGCAAACATTTGCTAGTGAGGTCTATAGAGAATACCCACCTATGTCATCTTACACAAAATTGTGTGCATAGGAATTTGTCTGGTTAGAAATAATGCAGATTCAGGGCCCAACATGCTACCAGTCTTCCTTTACTTCCAAGGCTCAACCATACAAGCTCAGCTTTATGCTTTATTTTTAAATCATATTCTTATTCTAATATTTAAAGTATTGTATGTATATTATTGTTGTTTTTAGAGATATTACAGGGAAAGTTTACTAGATTTTTTTTTATTGTATAATAAGATAGATAATGCCTTTACTACCTATTCCCCAGCTTATGTCATCTTACGCATAATTGTATGTATATGAATTATTCTGGTAAGAAATAATTAATATTAATAATATTTTAAAAAAATTGTTATATTAATTTATACAACATCAGAGATTGGCTGATTCTATGCCCCTGCAGGCCGCACCTTATTTTATGATTTTTTTTAGCTTTTTACAATCTTGCACTACAGCCAGACAGTGCTAGTTCATGTGTTCCATATAGATAACATTATGCTCACTCCTGTGGAGAATGATAGTGGGTTCACAAGAACTAGCACTAACTGGCTAAAATGCAAGACTGTAAAAAGCTAAAAAAAAAAAAAAAAAAAGCACTCAGATAAGGGACATTTTGCAAAGGCTAAGAGGTAATAATAGAGGTAAAACATATATTAATATAACAGTGTTGGTTATGCAAAACTGAGGAATGGGTAATAAATGGATTATCTATATTTTTAAACATTAACCATTTTCGAGTAGACTGTCCCTTTAAAAGGACAGTAAAGTCAAAATTAAACTTTCATCGCCATGGTAGAGCATGCCATTTAAAATAATATTCTAATTTACTTCTATTATCAAATTTGCTTTATGCCCTTGGTACACTTTGCTGAAGAGTAAATCACAGTGTATATACCATAGAGTGGTAAAGACATATGAACACTACCAAAGGTCCTATGAGCCTATCTAGCTTTACTCTTCAACAATGGATAATCAGAGAACAAATTACATTTGATAACAGAAGTTAATAGGAAAGTTGTTTCAAATTGCATGCCATACCTGAATCATGACAGATTCATTTTGACTTTATTGCCCCTTTAAAATGCATTTGACTAGTAATTATACAGTAGATGCCCATATGTTTTTATCATATTAGTTTCAAATTAAATAACTGCTATAGTGAAAATGGTAATTGATTACAAGTAATCATTATGATTTGCCAACAATATACTTTTTTTTGTTTAATTATTAAACCTAAACAAAATTAAATAAATATATAAATAAATAATGAAATACAAATCAACAGAAACAATGGCTAACATAGGTGATGTAATAAAGTATATGCACGTTATTATTATTTTCTGGAATAGCATTACCAATTACTCTTTATAAATGAGTAATTGGTTGTGTGAGCAAGAATATCAACTTATTGACTTAAACCCACTTTGACAGAAATGATGCTTAAGATATATGTTAATTAAACACCAGAGAGTTTGTATTGATTGGTAAGAACAGATTAATTAAAACACAGAATATTGTTTAAAGAACTGTGATGTGTCAATTGCTGGTAAAAAAAAAAAAAAGTAGTAGTAAATTACTCCTGTACGTAATCTATCAGATGAAAAAAACAAAACATATATATATATTTTTTATCACAAAATTTGAAAACCATATACTTTACACACATATACAAATAATTAATATTATACAGAAAACAGAATTTTAATTCCAATTTTAGTCAGAAAATTAGAAACATGTAATTTTAATTAATTATAGAAAATAACACAGTACAACATCTAATATAAGAAATAATAATATTAAATAATAAAAAAATGCTGTATAAAGATAACATCAGCATAAATGATACATAATAAAAATAATTTAAGGTTAAAGGGACACTGAATGCAAATTTTTTCTTTCATGATTCAGATAGAGCATGAAATTTTAAGCAACTTTCTAATTTACATGATTCGCTGCTCGACATCGCTAAATGCGGACAGCGTATGGTGAAATGCTAGTGCATGCCACCCCCTGCTCACTGGCGGCCAATTGGCTGCTAGCAGTGGTTGTCAACCAGATCGGATTGGGATGATTTCAATCCGCCAACTAAAAGGTGGCGGACAAGTTAAAGGGATACTAAACTCACGTTTTTTATTTCATGATTCAGATAGAGCGTGACATTTTAAGCAACTTTCTAATTTACTCTTATTATCAATTTTTTTGTTCTCTTGCTATCTTTATTTTAAAAGCAGGAATGTAAATCTTAGCAGCCAGCCCATTTTAGGTTCAGCACCATGGATAGTGCTTGCTTATTGGATGCTTACATTTACCCACCAATAAGCAAGAATGGTCCGGCTCCTATGCATCACATTCCTGCTTTTTAAATAAAGATAGCAAGAGAACAAATAAAAATTTATAATAGGAGTACATTAGAAAGTTGAAAGTTGCTTAAAATTGCATGCTCTATCTGAATCATGAAAGAAAACATCTGGGTATAGTGTCCCTTTAAGTAATGTTCTATGCCATTTGTTTTTCATTGCTAGGAAGAAGTGCCAAAACATAAGGTTTTAATTGTGTTACTACTATTTATATACCACTTTCTTAAAGGGATTCTGAACCCATATTTTAATTATTTTTTATTTTAAGCAACTTTCAAAATGTACTCCTATTATCAATTTTTCTTTGTTTTCTTGTTATCTTTATTTGGAATGTACGCGTATGTGCTGGCCTTCTTTGGTTCTGCATCTGGATAGCGCTTGCTGATTGGTAATTTAAAGGTAGCCACCAATCAGCAAGCACTATCCAAGGTGCTGAACCAAAAATGGGCCGGCTCCTATGCTTACATTCCTGAGTATGAGTACATTAGAAACTTGCTTAAAATTGCATGCTCTATCTGAATCATGAAAGAAAATAATTGGGTTCAGTATCCCTTTAATATAAACAATAAATGTTAGTTTTATGGATTGTCATGATTGCTATAAATAATGATTATTGGTTTGCACAGGCATTTGTCATGTATTTATTTATTTTCAAATTAGTTTCCCTACATCAAATGTAAGTGTTCTGTAGAAGCATAAGAATGATAAAACAAATTAAAAGGTGAACATTAGGTCTTTCTTAAGAGTGTGAAGAAAAAGGCATTCACCCATCTCTAATGAGCACTAGGAACTGACAAATATATTGATGGATAAAGACTCAGTGAGTAATTCATACAAACATCTTTCAAACTTCAGTTATAGAGCATGCCCAATACACTGAGAGCAAGATAGTTCAAAAGATCTTCACATTGAACAAGTGAATGTGATATGTCTCATGTGTTGTGTTATCTGTGAATAGTATTCATTGTGGTGAATGAGCAGTAGATGTAGTTATATTAGGCACCATATATATGTAAGTACTATAGTCACAAGGTGCTAACGGAAAATTGTCATCAACTAGCAAAACATACATTTTTCTCCAACTAAATCTTTTCATAGCTTCTTTTTTGACTGTTGCGACTTGCAAAAGTCTCAAGACTGCTTATCAATGCTCCTATTAATTTATAAACATTTTCACTTTAGCAGATTTTGTTCATAAGGGATTAGAACAACAAATACAAATATAAAAATATTGAATGATCAAGAGCTATAAATAGCTGTCTAAGAGAAATGTTCATATAATGTTACTGCCCTTGCATTGATACACAGCTTACAGTTCTCTCAGTGGTTACAAACCATGCTAATGACTCTACCCAATACTAGTTGCCTGTTTTTTACTGGAGCTCTCCATATAATTTAGCTTTGATAATAATCCACTTCATTGTCAGATATACAGTCTTGAAAGGAGATGCTAATTCAGTAGTCTTTATCTTCTGTTTACTTATAATTGTAATTTGGTGAGAACAGAACAGAAATTACCATGCTGCTGTTGAACATGTTCTGAAGTCATTTGCAAAAAAAAAAAAAAAAAAGAATCAAATTTTCTGATTTGGGAGAGTTTTTTAAATGAAGCTTCAACATATTCAATAGTCTATTCAGAATTAGACAGTGAGGCCAGGCTATAATACCCTTGTGAATTTACATGAGACAGGACTTAAAGAGGATATAGCCTTGCATCCTCTACAGAGATTATTGGATGTAATGATTCTTATGCATTATGCAACATATTTCAAACCTTGTGCCATGGGCAGTATCAGTGCTCTGCCTCAGTGAGCTGTACTGTGCACTGCCAACATCCCTTAGCCTAAAGTAAGTATCTGTGTGAGTGTGTCAGGGGATATTCAAGTTCTGATCTGTAGCTAAATACAACATTGGCCTGTGTTTTCATCTGTGTCTGGCTCACACTGGGCTAACAAAGGCTTGGCACAAAATATTTTGGATTAACACAATTATGTAGAAGGCTGGTGATTGTTTATGTTTGGGTGGTTGGGCTATGTGTCATATACAAGCCATTTTTAATTATTTTATACCCATGTTGCTTTGAAAATCCAGAAAAATAAAACAATATTAGTAAGCGTCCACTAAAAAATCCATACAGTACACTTGCTTTTACTTTCTCCACAAGTGTAAATATATATATTTCTTATTTTCACAAAGTCACTTATGCCATATAAACAATAAGTTGAGTTCAAATATTTTCATAAATGATATATTATTAAAATTAAAAATAATAGAGTTAAGAAATATACCAACCTTCATTGGAGTATGAATTTTGCCTTCATTTTCCAAAACAGCCTTTGCATACAAAACACTTTAAATTTAATTGGGATATTTTTATGTGCATTAAATGTTGGAAATCATTGAGCAACTAGCAAAAAAAAATAATTAAAAAAATTATAGTAAAATAGAGCTGGGAAAAAATGCGCACAAGTAAATGGATTATTTTGTTAAATACGTTTTTTTTATAATAACCACATTATATTTCCAATAAATCACTGACACAAAATCAATTTACAGTAAATGAAAAGAAAACATCTATATTGAATAAATTTTACATATTAAACTAAAAAAGACCTTTACACAATTATGTATAATGACTGGCAAAATAATTTATTAAATACGTTTAAGATTAGTAACATAATTAACTGAAGCATCAGTAGTTGAAAAAACTGATTGAACTCGTCTATCTATTATAGAAATTGCAGCTAGAGCATTCAACAATTTTATTTAAATTAATCTTACTGTAATTTAGTTGATTGTCTTTCCATACGCTATGAGAATAAAATTTAACAAAGATGAATATACAGGACCAATATAAATACAGGCTTTGCAGGCAGACATGTAACATTTCTACTCTAAAAGGGGGGTCATAACTCAGTAGGCATTCAAATTAATGCTTTTTTCTTCTTTTATCTTAAATAAACGCTTTAATACATTTTAAAACACCCTTCTTTAGAAGCATCATATAAAAATGACTGTGTATTTAGATAAATCCTGCGATTACTTGTTACTTTATTTTTCCCCACCGAATAAGACTATTTCAATAACTTTATTGACCAAAACTCATGAAAGTTCTTTTAGCATCATGACAACCCCACCAAAAAAAGAAGATTCAGCACAAAACCTTTACCAGATGTCAGGAAAGAGGCTCCCTGTAGAGCAAGGGTATTCATCTTTATTTTAACCTTTTTTTATTTGGGTATATTTAAGGGATAAAAAAACATAATCTGGGGGTATGTGCATAAGAGTCATATATAGATCTGGAGGAATTTCTTTCTATGTTCCTGTTCTATTGTTCTCAGCTATATTTTCCACACAAAATAGGACTATTTCAATAACTTCTTTCGGTATCACTACAATGTTGCTTTAGGACCATAAATTGGGCAAATCTACTGCAAATGCTCCCTGTACACTTGTTAGTTGTAATGTTATTTATCCTAATTTGAGCAGTGTTGTCTTTATTTTAATGGAAAATATGTCAGCACCGCTCACTGGACTATATTTTTAAATAATTTAATTGTGAAATATATTTTGGTGTTCTTTAATTACAGGTTGCATACAATGGGTTTTAGAAAAAAAAATATGAAGCTGAAAGACTTCAAACAAATAATGAGGTGACGAAGTTTACATGAAATGGTTACAAGCTGTTATAAATGTAGAATGCACATAAGACTGAGTTCTCATAATGAAGTGTTTGTGTGAGGTAGAACTGTCAAACAATGTATGACCAGTGGAATGTGTTCCACCTATCAAATAAATAGATGCTCAGTGACAATACATTTTTAATATAAAGTATGACATTTGGCTCTAATTTGGGAAATGAGGCAAAAAGATAAAACAAAATAAACAAATAAAACGAAAAAAAAAGAATATATTTTGTTAGTAGTTTTGCCTATTATGAAAAACATTTTTATCCATACAACAGGAACATTAACATTAGAATGCTTAAAATGATATATAAACCTCAAAATCACCCCGGAAGGTTTAATTATATGCATATTAGCGCTGCAATATCTATTGGCGCTCTACAAATAATCGATAATAATAATAATAATAATATGTAGTATAAGAACTTTGCTGTATGCTTTCATTATATATTTTTTTATCAGCTTTTCCTGTAATTTATCTTTGAATATTGTGGGTTTCCAGGGTTTCCACCCCCAGGATCCAGAACTTTAATTATGCACAACATGATACATAGTGATTGCTTGATCAGTGTATGAGTTCTTGTATATCTGTCCCTAATTGGAGACAGCAAAATATAAGATAAAAATACTTGAGAGGCTTTTCAAAGGTTATTTTCCTGGACATCAAACACACACAAATGTTACTATCAAAACAACATATTTAAATGCTTTTAAAACATTATTTTGCAAGCAGATGTTTAGAAATGCTGTGTTCGAAGAGTAAATAAATGCTAGATATAATGATATATTCAAAGCAAATACTAGCATAATAATAATATGTAGACTCATTTTAAATTGTAAATATTGAATAAATAAGAGTAAAGTTTTAGCAAGAACAAATTACTTTAGTATCTATAAAGTGATTGGAAGAGTCATGTTGAAACCTAGGTTTCCCTTATCTAATCTTTTCTGCTGAGAACAACTAGGGGCACATAACGTGTGCAAATAATGGCTGTGTATAATATTCCTATTTTAAAGAAATATGAATTTATGATTGTTTAATATTGCTATATTTCACACCGCCATCATTTGCACACTTCATTTCTCTAATTATCCTCAATAGAAGAGATTAGATAAGTGAAGCTTAGGTTTCAACATGGCAGCAATAATTACTGTACAGAAACTCAGGGGAAGTGGACAGCCCACAATTTACAGAGTTAAATTACACGAAAGGGAGGCAAAATAAATAATAAAAACTATATTGCAGAGTATTTTTTTAACTACACATAATTCAACCTTTTTAAATTACAATCTCAAACTGTTTAATGTCACTTTAATTGTTGATATATACCATGCACTATTTTTATATCACTGTAATATAAATCAATCTGCGGTCATTTTTGTTACATTAAAGATGATAAGTTACAAAACATACATGTTTTCCTGCTACTTTGGAATAAACTAGGGGTAAATAGTTACATCCTTTCTAAGACTAAAAACTAAAGTGAGCAATTGCTTTGAAGTTTACCATCTCGTGATCAGTAAAGATGAACTTAAACTGAACTTGCTGTCTAGTATGTCTACATTTCTCTGCCCTTAAGCATGTCAGTTGATTTAAATGATTTGATACACAGGAAGCCTCTTAAGAATCATTCACCACAATGGTATTCGGGGGACCTCTAAGGTTATCATCCTAAAGCAATGGAAGCTAATTATCTGCCACACACATAATTTATCTACTAGCTACATGCAGAACAGTGGGAAAGCCTGCCTTGACCAACAAGACATTAAAATTCATGTCTTTTTTTTTCTTTTTCTGAATACAAACACCTTAGAACTGTTTAATCAGCAAACAGGTCATCACAACTGAATTTAAGACACTTGTTGGATTTAATGAGATGTATTAAATAAATCCCTCAGTGTGAATAGTAATCACTGCAATATCTACATAATGCTTTTCTTTTTTTCACATAACAATACATTTGTTCTTTAAAGTAAATGTAAAGTTGAATGAATGAGTGTCCGGTTTTTAAAAATACTTTTAAAAACAGGGACACTTTAGTTCATTAAACTTTACATTGCAGCATTTTTTTTTTTAATACTTACGTTTTCTTTAGGAAACCCAGACCGCAATCCTCCGCCCGCAGCTCCTCTGTACTAACCTCAGCAATGATGAAACCGGCTTCCTCCAATCATGGTGTGCACCCCAGAGCGTCCATCTCGTGAGGCCACGCCGTGTTTGGAGGAAGCCGTTTTTTTCATTGAAGTGCTAAGAGGGCGATTTATCAACCTGAGGTGGAGGATCGCCGGTTTGCTAAAAAAAAAAGGTATTTAAAAAAAACGCTGCAATGTAAAGTTTAATGAATGAAAGTGCTGCTGTTTTTAATATTATTTTAAAGAAAATGGTCACTCATTCATTCACTTTAAGTTCTTTGTTATTGCTGTAGTGTTTTAATGCAAAATTTATAATTGACACCTGAACAAAAATTTTACCATAAATAAATACATTCTAAGATAATAAAATGCCTGCTTCTTTGTTAATTTGAATTCTGCAAGGCCCCCAGGGACCAATCTCTGACAGGCCAAAGAAGCTGATTGGTGCATGAGCAGTAAGCAAATGCTGGACTTTTGTTCTAGCGCACTGTGCATGCACACCAATTGTTTTGACAGGTCATAGATCTGTATCACAAGCATAAAAATAACAAATACGGAGGATTTTCCGCTAATGAATAAATATAACAAGTTATTTTAAAATAGTATTGGGGATACCTTGTCCTGTTTGTATTTATGTTATATGTTATATCACAGCTAGTTTTTGCCTAGAGCAAGGGTTGCACTACACTTCCGGGCTGACAAGGCCTAAAGGAGACGGAAACGATCATCAGAGGTTGCCATTACTCTTGTTCAGAGGAGAATTGCCTTGTATTTAAGGGCTGGAGTGATCTTCGCCTAGATTACGAGTCTTGCGGTAAGGTGAAAAGCAGCGTTAACAGGTTCTAACGCTGCTTTTTTTACGCCCACTGCTATTACAAGTCTTGCAGGTATAGGTGTACAGCACACTTTTTTGGCCTTACCACAAACCAACTTACGTAAATTTCGTAAAGGCTTTTTTCTATGGGACTTCCATAGCGCCGGTATTACGAGTTTGTCCTGGGAGGCCAAAAAGTGAGCGGTACACCCTCTACCGCCAAGATTCCTAACGCATTTTAAAGTCAGTAGTTATGAGTTTTACGCTACAAAGCTGTAGCATAAAACTCATAACTAAAGTTCTAAAAAGTACACTAACACCCATAAACTACCTATAACCCCTAAACCGAGGCCTTCCCGCATCACAAACACTATAATAAAAATATTAACCACTAATCTGCCGCTCCGGACATCGCCACCACAAGAATAAACATATTAACCCCTGAACCGCCACACTCCCGCCTCGCAAACACTAGTTAAATATTATTAACCCCTAATCTGCCGCCCCTAACATCGCCGCCACCTACATTATACTTATTAACCCCTAATCTGCCATCCCCAACGTCGCCACCACTATTCTAAATTTATTAACCCTTTAAACCTAAATCTAACCCTAACACCCCCTAACTTAAATATAATTAAAATCAATCTAAATAAAATTCCTATCATTACCTAAATTATTCCTATTTTAAAACTAAATACTTACCTGTAAAATAAACCCTAAGCTAGCTACAATATAACTAATAGTTACATTGTATCTAGCTTAGGGTTTATTTTTATTTTACAGGCAAGTTTGTATTAATTTTAACTAGGTAGAATAGTTACTAAATAGTTATTAACTATTTAATAACTACCTAGCTAAAAAAAATACAAATTTACCTGTAAAATAAAACCTAACCTAAGTTACACTAACACCTAACACTACACTACAATTAAATAACTTACATAAATTAAATACAATTAAATAAATTAAATACAATTAGCTAAATTACAAAAAAAACACTAAATTACAGAAAATAAAAAACAAATTACAAGATATTTAAACTAATTACACCTAATCTAAGAGCCCTATCAAAATAAAAAAGCCCCCCCAAAATAAAAAAAAACCTAGCCTAAACTAAACTATCAATAGCCCTTAAAAGGGCCTTTTGCGGGGCATTGCCCCAAAGAAATCAGCTCTTTTACCTGAAAGAAGATAGAAGATAGAAGATGCCGTCTGGGTGAAGACTTCTGCCTGTCTGGAGGACCACTTCTGCCCATCTGGAGGACCACTTCTGCCGGCTTCGTTGAGGACATCTTGCCGCTTGGATGAAGACTTCTCCCGGTAAGTGAATCTTCAGGGGTTAGTGTTAGGATTTTTTAAGGGTGTATAGGGTGGATTTTATTTTTAGGTTAGGGCTTTGGGCAGCAATAGAGCTAAATGCCCTTTTAAGGGCAATGCCCATCCAAATGCCCTGTTCAGGGCAATGGGGAGCTTAGGTTTTTTTTTAGTTAGGGTTTTATTTGGGGGGTTTGGTTGTGTGGGTGGTGGGTTTTACTGTTGGGGGGTTGTTTATATTTCTTTTTCAGGTAAAAGAGCTGATTTCTTTGGGGCGATGCCCCACAAAAGGCGTTTTAAGGGCTATTGATAGTTTAGTTTAGGCTAGGATTTTTTTTTTTAATTTTTGGGGGCTTTTTTATTTTGATAGGGCTCTTAGATTATGTGTAATTAGTTTAAAGATCTTGTAATTTGTTTTTTTATTTTCTGTAATTTAGTTTTTTTTTTTTTTGTAATTTAGCTAATTGTATTTAATTTATTTAATTGTATTTAATTTATGTAAGTTATTTAATTGTAGTGTAGTGTTAGGTGTTAGTGTAACTTAGGTTAGGTTTTATTTTACAGGTAAATTTGTATTTATTTTAGCTAGGTAGTTATTAAATAGTTAATAACTATTTAGTAACTATTCTACCTAGTTAAAATAAATACAAACTTGCCTGTAAAATAAAAATAAACCCTAAGCTAGATACAATGTAACTATTAGTTATATTGTAGCTAGCTTAGGGTTTATTTTATAGGTAAGTATTTAGTTTTAAATAGGAATAATTTAGGTAATAATAGGAATTTTATTTAGATTTATTTAAATTATATTTAAGTTAAAGGGTGTTAGGGTTAGGGTTAGACTTAGGTTTAGGGGTTAATACATTTAGAATAGTGGTGGCGTCGTTGGGAACGGCAGATTAGGGGTTAATAAATATAATGTAGGTGTCGGTGATGTTGGGGGCAGCAGATTAGTGGTTAATAAGTGTAATGTAGGTGGTGACGATGTTGGGGGCAGCAGATTAGGGGTTAATAAGTATAATGTAGGTGGTGGCGATGTCCGGAGCTGCAGATTAGGGGTTAATAAATATAATGTAGGTGTTGATGATGTCGGGGGCGGCAGATTAGGGGTTAATAAGTATAAGATTAGGGGTGTTTAGACTCAGGGGTTTATGTTAGGGTGTTAGGTGTAAACATAAAATGTGTTTCCCCATAGGAATCAATAGGGCTGCGTTACTGAGTTTTACGCTGCTTTTTTGCAGACTTTTTCTGAGCTGGCTCTCCCCATTGATGTCTATGGGGAAATCGTGCACGGGCATGTACAACCAGCTCACCGCTCACTTAAGCAGTGCTGGTATTGGAGTGCAGTGTGGAGCTCAATTTCGCTCTATGCTCACTTCTTGCCTTCTTAACGCCGGGTTTGTAAAAAAAAGTGTAGCAATATATTTTTATTATTTATTTTGTCCTCTTATCCTGTAATTTAACCCTGTACATTGTGGACTTCAAATGAATTTCTATAAAGCAATAGGAGTGACCATGTTGAAACCTAGATTTCCTCTTATCTATCTGTTTTGCAGAGGAGAATTAGAGACTTTTTTTTATAACAACAATGAAACAGACTGTTTAATATCCCTTTAACATTGTTATAGTTTAGATAGTCATTGCTTGCCCAATTAATGGCTGTTATATCTGTCTCTAATAGACAGCAAAAGAAAGAGATAAAGGGTAATCTAGGTTTCAGAATGACCACGCCCATTACTTTACAGAACCTAGTGTATTTTATTGAAACAACTAAACATAATTTTAAAACATACACCTGCATACTCTTCTTAGGCTAATATTTGCTTTGCATACATCACTATATATACCATTTATTGACATATATTGCAAAATAAAACAGAACATCACTGTGTATATTGTAGGGTTTAATAGTAAAACAGCATTGCAGCCGAACGAAATGCATTACTAGCCGGCAACGATTGGCTTAATAATGGATCTGACAAAAGGACATTTTTGTGAATGTTATATTTCTAATAATGGCCATATGATACTGCTTTATTCTCAAAGTGAAAACACATATTACCAGATGATGACTGATATCACTATTTTTTGAAACCCATGGCATCCTCTTTCTTGACACATGAGTTAAAGGGACAGTATACTGTAAAAATGTTTTTCCCTTAATGTGTTTCCAATTACTTTTTTTACTAGCAGAGTATAAAATGTATGAAATTTGCTTTTTTAAAGGGACAGTCTACAATAGAATTTTTATTGTTTTAAAAGATACATAATCCCTTTATTACCCATTCTCCAGTTTTGCATAACCAACACAGTTATATTAATATACTTTTTACCTCTGTGATTATCTTTTATCTAAGAATCTTCTGACAGCCCCCTGATCACATGACTGTGACTGTTTTTTATTTATTCACTTGCATTTACCATTGAGATGTGCTAACTTTATGTGCCTGAACACAGTGTTATCTATATGTCCCACATGAACTATCAAGTCTCTTGTTGTACAAAGCAATTTAAAAAGCATGTGATAAGAGGCAGCCCTCAAGGGCTTAGAAATTAGCATATGAGCCTACCTAGGTTTATTTTCAACTAAGAATACCAAGAGAAAAAAGCAAATTTGATGATAAAAGTAAATTGAAAAGTTGATTAAAATGACATGTCCTATCTGAATAATGAAAGTTTAATTTTGACTAGACTGTCCCTTTAAAGGGACAGTATACACTCATTTTCATATATCTGCATGTAATAGACACTACTATAAAGAATAAGATGCACAGATTCTGATATAAAAATCCAGTATAAAACTGTTTAAAAACTTACTTAGAAGCTGTCAGTTTGGCTCTGTTGAAAAGGTAGTTGGAAAGCCCACTGCAAGTGGCAAATAAGACACTCCCCCCTCCCCCTTCTTTTACATATGAAAAGACCCTTTACACAAACAGCAGCAAGCTGGAGAAGGTAGCTGACAGTATTCACATAAAACTTTGGGGCTTGGTTAGGAGTCTGAAAATCAGAGCAATGTTATTAAAAAATAAGCAAAACTATACATTTATTTAAAAAAATAACTTTATGGGCTATATAAATAGATCATCTACAAAACATTTATGCAAAGAAAAAAAGAGTGTATAATGTCCCTTTAAGGCTTATTTGTGTATATGAATTAGCTAATTTTGTGTTTTGAAGCCACAACCTAATAAAATGGGTTGAGTTTGAAGGTATAATCAGATCTCATTACTTTATCACATTGTGTACATATACATGCTTCTTTATCTTATATCTGTCCATAAACCAATCACCAATACTTGCAGAGAACAATGGAAAATTAACATTCTATTACCTTATCTCTTCTATAACCCACTGGGAGTGTAATTTCTTCTACTGGCTGTGTTAACACAGCTTGGCCTTGAGGCCAAAAACTTTCAGGATGGGTGGGGATACCACAGGCTAAATAAACTATTTTAAATGCCAATATATGGGTAATGGAAATACTTGTAAACAATTTTATACACTCCAACAGGTAAAGTGGATCATTGGGAACAAATTAAATGGGAGAACATTTTTTAGTAAACTGTCCCTTTAAGTAAGCTCTAACAAATGATTATTGAAGAAGAAGAATAGTGGGATGTATTCTAATTTTTATTGATGTGGACATATAAGACTGTACAAAACGTTACTATAAATGTAAATTTTATCATAAATTTACATATATTCGAGCAATAATCTGCACAAATTTGGAGTTCATTTTTGAAACAATAAAATAATTTGAAAACATGTATCTCGAATCGTATCTCTCCTTATTATAAAAATGTAAAGCCCATGCACAGAAACCTAAAGTAAGATATTACAAAAATGAATATTGAATATTAAGTTTTCAATTCAAAAATTGAACGACAAATTAAGAAAATAAATTATTTTGTTTGACCTTTCCTTCTAATTCATTATCTTAATTGAGCCAAGAAATGTTATGTAAACTAATTGATGACCCAGATATGGTATAATCAATAGTATGTTCACAGACTTATCATAATAAATTACAAAACCAGTTATTTGATTCCATATTATTTTCATTGAATTGCATTATTCAAGTTAATCTGTGATATATATATATATATATACACACACACACACACACACACACACACACAACACACACACAGACACACACACACATACATAAAAACACAGAAATGAATTAGAAGGTATATGTAAATGGTACATAAACAATGTGTGCCCTTATTGTTTCTCATGCAGCGAGCTCCCTGTTTAGAAACCTCATACAGAGAAAGGTAATTAACCCCCAGTTACACGAGGGAGTACACCATGTCTCTAAAACCATTCTCATTAATATGTGGAAAAGTCATATTTCAGCTTTAGGGAGTTCTGGGGTATTGTATTTAATTATATTGTCCTTAATTTTCTGAGCAAGGCTCTCAAACTGAAATCTAAAAGAGATGTTGGCTGCCACGGAGTGGGAGTGACTAATAAGAGGAGTGGGAGTGACTAATAAGAAGTCATATACTTCAACCATCCAAAACGCTGCAAATTAGCACCTCTTCACCCAAATTTTGTGACTACCATCCTATACAATGCATATAGTTTTGCCGGTCCAAGAGTGATTGTAGAAGTAGTTACTCTAAAGCTATGTTATCAAAATAAAGTTAATTTAACATTCACCCAATTTGGTGAATCTTTTAGCATTATTAACCCACTGTTCAATGCTAATTAACCTGTTATTTCACCCTCCCCAGTTTCACATTCAATTGTTAGGGTACAAGTATGACCCGGCCCAGTTCGGGAGGTTTAACAATTAGTGTTATATGAGCTATAGTAAAGAACTGTACCTCTCAATTAAGGTAATTTGTTATTTTATTAAGCAGTTCAATTTAAAGTATCATTATATTAGGCATTATTACATGATAAAGGGGTACTACAGTAACTAAAAATAAAAATTGTAAGGTATCATTGCAAGACCAGCAATATGTAAAACTGTGACATATTAGAATTATGGGATGCCATATTAGCCTATGAGAATATACTTTGTAGGCTTCCACGCGCTATGTGATCCTCTTGTTTAAGATCAATTATTCCGTTTATGATAAGTTTTAGGAGTTGTATTTCTGTAATGTGACAGTAAACCTTGAGGTTACTCTTGTATTTTTTTTTTTTATTATTATTTTTTTTTAATATTAACAAATGCTAGTTTTCATATTGTGGAAGTAATATTCATGATGTCATGCTATGAATGTTGTATTGCTAATTACCTTAATAAACAACTTTGACTTTGAAAAAGAAAAAAGAAAAAAAACACACACAAATGAAAATATGTATATAGACAGATGATATGATAAATAAACAATGGGTGTTTTGCTATAGTGGCTAGCCTCGTCTACTCAAAGGGATATGAGCCCCATTTTTTTTTTCAGGATTTAGATAGTCACCAATCAACAAGCGCTACCCAGTGTTCTGAACTAAAAATGTGCTGTCTCCTAAGCTTACATTCCTGCTCTCTCAAATAAAGATACCAAGATAACGAAGAAAAATTGATAATAGGAGTAAATTAGAAAGTCACTTAAAACTACATGCTCTATCTGAATCATTAAAGAGAAAATGTTGGTTTTATATCCATTCAAGTAACAAATGCAGATAAATGAAAAAAAACAAACAAGGTGTCAATGCATTCAAAATACACACACACACTTCACAAACATTTAGTGCTAGACTGCAAGTGGGGCGCTAATTTATCATGCACCCGTAAAAGGTCAAAACAGCCCGTTTACGGGCGCTCAATAAATAAGCAGCTATTAAAAGCTTGCGGTAGCAATTAGCGTTCAGAAAATTAACCAAAGATCAGATATCTTGTTGATTTTGATAATAACCCCTAATTACCCCAAAAATAAAGAATATATATTTATTTTATTTTTAAAATAGTCACATTTAAAATTTTTTTTTATTAAAAAGCAGTTACAAGGGCTTAAAGTTGGCGGATGCGGAGTGTAAGGGGAAAAAAACTACACTGAAAAGTGCCTTTACATAGTGGTCTATGAGAACTGTGTTTTCCCTGTAAATATATATGTATTTGCTTATATACATATATATTTTTGTGTTAATATGTGCGCTGGTATAACTAAGTGGAGCGCAAATATCGCTTTCGCAGAAGTGTTATTTTGGGCTCCATTTATAATCTAGTCCTTAGTATGTTAATTCACTTAATTGTTTTGCCATTAAAGGGACATAATACTCATATGCTAAATCACTTGAAACTGATGCAGTATAACTGTAAAAATCTGACAGGAAAATATCACCTGAACATCTCTATGTAAAAATAATTTACCTCACAACTTCCTCAGCTCAGCAGAGTAAGTTCTGTGTAAAAAGTTATACTCAGCTGCTGCCCAGCTGCAGGTAAAAATATAAATAAAAAAATGAACAGCAGCCAATCAGCATCAACAGTGCTTAGGTCATGAACTCTTTTACTGTGATCTCATGAGATTTGACTTAACTCTCATGAGATTTCATAGTAAACTTCCTTAAACTGAATAGGGAAATAAGATGAGTGTTCACGAAGCTCACTCCCTTAGCTGTCCCGGGACAGACATACTGATTTGCTGCTTAGAAGTCCTTTACAATGGGATGTAGCTACTGAAGTACATTTGAGGTAAAATATCTTTCTTTTTTACATAGAGATGCTCAGGTGATATTTTCTAGCCAGCTTTTTACAGCTATGCTGCATCAATTTCAAGTGTTTCAACATTTGGGTATCATGCCCTTTAACTATTATTAAATACAGGACCATTAAATACAGTAGAATTGCATAATCGAAAAATGCATCGTAAAGACAATGCAATAGCACTTTTTTATTTTTAAACAAGCAAGCTTTTTTTTTTTAAACAAATTTCAAAATGTTCTTTAATTTGCCAGCCCCTTGTGTCATATGACAGCCATCAGCCATTCACAAACTCATATATCTATACAATGTGATTTTTTGCACTTGCTTAACAGGAGCTAATGCCTCATAATTGTGCATATAAAAAGGCTGTGCACAATTTGATAATGGAAGCAAATTAAAAATTCTCTTAACACAGTATGCCCTATCTTACTGATTTTCAAACCTGTCGTCAATCCACATTTTGAGGATATCTAAACTGGAGTATACTGTAAAATTGCTTTTCCCTTAATGCATTTCCAATTATTTGTTATACCAGCTGCCAGAGTATAGAATGTATGAGAAATTGCATTTTTAGGTTTATTTGTGTATATCAAATTGCTGATTTTGTGCTTTGAAACTACAGCCTATTACAATGGGTTTAGCTTGCAGGTAAAATGAGATCTCATTATGTTATTACTTTGTGTACACACTTGCTTCCTTATCTTATAATTGGTTTGTAAATCAAAGCCCAATATTTAGAGTGAACAATGGAAAATTATCATTTCATTAGTTATCTCTTCTACACCCCACCAGGAGTGTAATTTCTTCGACTGGCTGTGTTTACAATAGCCTGGACTTAAGACCAGAAACTTTCAGTATAGGCAGGGATACCACAGGCTAAATCAGCTATTTCAAATGATGAAATAAGGGTAAAGGAACTACTATTATTATTATTATCGGTTATATGTAGAGCGCCAACAGATAGCAAACAATTTAATACACTGTGGCAGGTAAAATGGTTCCTTTGGACAAATTAAAGGGGAGAACATTTTTGGGTAAACTTTTTTTTATTATTATTATTATTATTATTATTATCGGTTATTTGTAGAGTGCCAACAGATTCTGCAGCGCTATAAACAAAGGTGGGGGGGGTACAACAAAACAATTATAGATATCGAATGGGTAAAGGGCCCTGCCAAGAGTTGCACTGTTGTAGTCAGCTCTTAAGAAGGTGATCTACAAACAGCTGGACTCTTAGGCTTACATGCTAAGGGGGTTCAGGGGATAGCAATGGAGGAGAGGAACTGGTATAAAGAAAGGTTAGCATAGGTTGTATGCATCCCTGAACAGTAAAGTCTTTAGGGAGCGCTTGAAGCTTTCAAAACTAGGAGAGAACTTTCCCTTTAATTTTGATTTTTGTGTTCCTAGTTATTCCTTTTTTTTGTGCATATGAAATTTTACATATAATGATGTATTCAAAACAAAGAGAATTGTGACAATAATATGCTGACATATTTTTTAACTTATATGAGTTGTTTAAATATGGAAAAAATAAGTGCAAAGTTGTAATGCTCATAAAGTAATGCTGCCCAGTCAGTATTTTAGTGACATGACCATTATTTTTAAAGTTGAAAATAAAGATTAAATATATATAAAAAGATGTTATTATGGTCAAACTTCTTCTAATTAAATCAAATTATAAATAAAAGATCATTTAAAATCAGTCCTAGCAGCTTTAGCTCCTGATTTATGTTGTATAGTTATTTATGCAAATGTATGCTAATGAGCACAGCTGGTATATTTTTTCCAGAAAAGGAGGCAATTCCAGTTGTTTCCGAGATTTCCCTGTGTATTCAACATATCTCCCTTTTCTGAGGACTGCTAAACACAGTAGAATAGCATAATAAATAAATCAATAAATGCATAATAAATAGACAATGTAAAATAACTTAGTTTGAATTTCACATAAGTAGTAAAAAGTGTTTTGACAAATTTCAAAATGAATTTAATTTTGCTTTCCATTGCATCATGTGACAGCCATCAGCCAATAACACAATACATATACGTAAATTCTGTGAATTCTTGCACACGCTCAGTAAGAAGCTGGTGCCTCAGAAAGTGTGAATGTAAAAATATTGTGCACATTTTGATAATGAAAGTGAATTGGAACGTTGTTTACAATGTTGTGCTCTATCAGAATCATAAAAGTTTAATTTTCACTTTTGTGTTCTTTTAAGAACAGTTATAAATGAACTACCAGAGTAACAATCTCACAGTTGCTTAAAAGGGACAGTCAAGTCAAAATTAAACTTTCATGATTCAGATAGGGCATGCAATTTTAAACAACTTTTCAATTGACTTTTATCAATAAATTTGCTTTGTTCCCTTGGTGGTATTTTTGAAAATCTAAACCTAGGTAAGCTCAAACTGATTTCTAAACTGTTGAAAACCGCCTCTTAGCTCAGAGCATTTGAAAGTTTGTTTACAGTTAGACAGTACTAGTTCATGTGTGTCATATAGATACCATTGTGCTCACTCCTGTGGAATTATTTAGTAGTCTGCACTGATTGGCTAACTTGCATGTCTGTCAAAAGCACTTAGATAAGAAGGCAGTCTCCAGAGGCTTTGATACAAGGTAATCACAGAGGTAAAACATATATTATTATAACTGTGTTGGTTATGCAAAACTGGGGAATGGGTAATAAAGGGATTATCTATATTTTTAAACAATCAAAATGCTGGTGTAGACTGTCCCTTTAAATAAACAGTAATTGTAAAACAATTTAATTTATTTTCATTATAGATTATTGTAGACTACTATTACACATTCTTTATATGACTTATTTACCTTTTAATTAGGCACGTCCCTTACATTAAAGGGACAGCCTACACTAAAATTGTTATTGTTTAAAAAGATAGATAATGCCTTTACTACCCATTCCCCAGCTTTGCACAACCAACACTGATATATTAATATACTTGATAACATTTAAACCTCTAAATTTCTGTCTGCTTCTAAGCCACTATAAACAGCCTCTTATAGCATGCTTTTTATTAGCTTTTCACAACAAGAGACTGCTAGTTCATGCGGGCCATACAGATAACACTGTGTTCACGCCCAAGGAGCTATTTCAGATTCAGCACAACACAGTACTTAATGCAAATCAATAGATGCTCTGTAAACACAGAGGTAAAAAGTCTATTAATAGAAATATGTTGGTTATGCAAAAATGGGGAATGGTAATAAAGGGATTATCTATCTTTTAAAACAATAAAAATGCTATTGTAGACTGTCCCTTTTAATGATTTATTGACACATGTTGTGTCCCTACACGCAAAGGTTAAAAAAAATCTAAATAAAACAGCTCATATCATATTATAATGAATTAAAATCAGAGTTGACTGAGAGATTAACAATACAATATGTTTTATATAAATGTAGGTTGAAAGAAAAAGATTCAAATATTATCTTTTTTTTTTACTGAAATATCTCTGCTCTCCCTTGGTTTTGTCTAAAATGAAAGTCATCATTCACATGCAAATTGCCTTTGTCCTAGAGATAAGCCAGCCACATATCAAAGTGTGAAAGTAATGAATGGTCCATAGGAGAATTAACAGAAATCTGTCAAAAGTCTTCAAAAGCTGATTTTACTTTGTACAATTGCAATTTAATTCAAAAGCAGTGAGATGCAAAGTGCTGCCGGAGTCATTACCAATGGATAAACATTTCAGGATACGATAAAAAGAATATGCTAGAGATTTCATGAAGTACCTGAAACAAGTTTTTTAAAGGGAACCAACAAGAATATCCCAGAGGTTCATAGTACTGCATATTGGATACATTTCCTCATGCTTTGCTGATGAAGTTTCTGGGTCATTATTTGACCTGAGGAGGTTACATCGTATTTTACATTTTAGTGAAGTAAATAAAGCTTTCATTTATAATGGGGCACATACAAAAGTCAAGGTCTAACATGAATTTGGCAAATATTGAAGCGTTCTTACATTATACAGAATTATAAAGAGCTACCCAGTGCCACTATAGTGCTTATATTATAAAACCTGCATGGGATCTTCAACACCAGTCACACCCCAAAATTATAACTATAAAGTGTAAGCTTATTTAGGGCTAATTTATTGTGCACCCATAAATGGGGAAATTTGCCTGTTTATGCGCACACATAAATAACCAGACATTACAAGTAGCTGGTTAATGCTACCGCAAGCTTGCGGTAGCAATTAGCAATCAAAAAATTAACCAGAGGTCAAACCTCTATTTAATTGAAAAAAATGTCCCCTGATTGCCCCCAAAATATAGTGCAAGGTTCCTTGATAAAATAAAAAAACATTTATTATCTATATATTTTTTTTACTATAACTGCACAAAGCAGTTTTAAGGGTTAAAAGTTTGTGGAGGTGGGGTGTTAGAAAAAAAAAAAAAACAGCACTGAAAAGTGCCTTTAAATTGTGGTCTATTGGGACTGTTTAATTACTCAAAATATATATATATACATACAATCGTATGCAAAAGTTTAGGCACCCCTGACAATTTCCATGATTTTCATTTATAAATAATTGGGTGTTTAGATCAGCAATTTCATTTTGATCTATCAAATAACTGAAGGACACAGTAATATTTCAGTAGTGAAATGAAGTTTATTGGATTAACAGAAAATGTGCAATATGCATCAAAATGAAATTAGACAGGTGCATAAATTTGGGCACCCCAACAGAAATATTGCATCAATATTTAGTAGAGCCTCCTTTAGCAGAAATAACAGCATCTAGACGCCTCCTATAGCCTGTAATGAGTGTCTGGATTCTGGATGAAGGTATTTTGGACCATTCCTCCTTGCAAAACATCTCCAGTTCAGTTAGGTTTGATGGTTGCCGAGCATGGACAGCCCGCTTCAAATCACCCCACAGATTTTCAATGATATTCAGGTCTGAGGAATGGGATGGCCATTCCAGAACATTGTACTTGTTCCTCTGCATAAATGCCAGAGTACATTTTGAGCAGTGTTTTGGGTCGTTGTCTTGTTGAAATATCCATCACCAGCATAACTTCAACTTTGTGACTGATTCCTCAACATTATTCTCAAGTATCTGCTGATATTGAGTGGAATCCATGAGACCCTTAACTTTAACAAGATTCCCAGTACCGGCACTAGCCACACAGCATGATGGAACATCCACCAAATTTTACTGTGGGTAGCAAGTGTTTGTCTTGGAACGCTGTGTTCTTTTGCCGCCATGCATAACGCCCCTTGTTATGACCAAATAACTAAATCTTTGTTTCATCAGTCCACAGCACCTTCTTCCAAAATTAAGCTGGCTTGTCCAAATGTGCGTTTGCATACCTCAAGTGACTCTGTTTGTGGCATGTGTGCAGAAAAGGCTTCCGCATCACTCTCCCATACAGCTTCCCCTTGTGCAAAGTGCGCTCAATTGTTGAATGATGCACAGTGACACCATCTGCAGCAAAATTATGTTGTAGGTCTTTGGAGGTGGTCTGTGGGCTGTTTTTGACCGTTCTCACCTTCCTTTGCCTTTCCGATATTTTACTTGGCCTGCCACTTCTGACCTTAACAAGAACTGTGCCTGTGGTCTTTCATTTCCTCACTATGTTCCTCACAGTGGACACTGACAGCTTACATCTCTGCAATACCTTTTTGTAGCCTTCTCCTAAACCATAATGTTGAACAATCTTTGTTTTCAGGTAATTTGAGAGTTGTTTTGAGGCCCCCATGTTGCCACTCTTCAGAAGAGAATCAAAGAGAACAACAACTTGCAATTGGCCACCTTAAATACATTTTCTCATGATTATATGCACCTGTCTATGAAGTTCAAGGCTTAATGGACTCACAAAACCAATTCTGTGTTCCAATTAATCAGTGCTAGGTAGTTACAGGTATTCAAATCAACAAAATGACAAGGGTGCCCACATTTATGCACCTGTCTAATTTCGTTTTGATGCATATTGCACATTTTCTGTTAATCTAATAAGCCTCATTTCACTACTATTATTACTGTGTCCTTCAGTTATTTGATTGATCAAAATGAAATTGCTGATCCAAACACCCAATTATTTATAAATGAAAATCATGGAAATTGTCAGGGGTGCCTAAACTTTTGCATACAACTGTATATATCTAAACTTTGCTGTCCATTGCTGCGCAACTTACCCACTTCGCTGAGCTAGGTTCTCTGCCGTGACTATCAGCATGAGAACAAGACTCAAATTGGAGCCTATGGAAGAGCACTCTCATACGCGCAAAGCTTCCATGCAATGCGAACGCAAGGTCACGATCACATTGCACCTCACTTATAATACCAGTGCACAATTGTGTGCGCTGGTATTACGAGTGGAGTGCAAATATCGTGCTCGCATAAGCACAATTTTGCACTCCCCATAGTTTGTAGGATACTCGTATGCTTATCCCAGGCATTCCTGAAGTCCCCAACAGTGTTTGTCCTTACAACCTCTAATGGAAGTTCATTTCACAAATCAACAACCATGGGTAATTGGTTTAAGTTCAGCTTAGGATCTGCAATGTACTGCCATCTGCAGCTGACTTTATCTCTATGTTTAACACTTGTTCAGGGGTTTAAAACATTATTATATGCAGGCAACAGTGTATTAAGAAAATGCTAGCTTACTACAACAGTTTCTTATTGCATCATGTCCCTTTAAAAATTGTGTACCATGTGTTATGTGAGATTTTGTCATTTCAGTCAGTAGTGCATTTGTTAGTTTGAAGGAGTTAAATGAGTTAAACATAAAATTTACTAGCACAACAAGTCTGCATTCATATTCTTCAAGAAGTACAGGTGTTGTGCATAGCATATTTGTCTTTGATCTGTGTTGCGTCTTTGTTCTAGCAGGTGAGAGAAGAAAAAAAAAAAACATTTTCAGACTCATTATAGGAGAGGAACCAAGCCACATTAAACAGCTGGTAAGATAGGCATATTTATTGAGGTGTCTTGAAAAGTACTTTTGATTTTATCTTTTAATTTTGTAGGAAATATCTATTTTATAGTTAAGATAAAGACCTGTCAAAAACTTAATATTTATATGGAAATGACAGCAATAGTTCTCATTGCGCAATAAGTACCATATGTTTATATTGCTTAATTATTTGAATGTTCCATTGGCAATGTTTCAGTGTAAAGTCAATTGGTTTTAGTAGCTGATATATTTTAAAAAGTGAATTACAAATTCTTCAGATGTTTATGCATTGTAACCAGTCTCAAATGATCAGTCATTCAAGGTCAAGATAACTTATAATTTTCTATATGTAAGAATATTTGCTTATAAATCCTTCCAAGGTTAATTAAACAGCATGTCCCTATATCTATATCAGTATCCATATATGATAAGTTAATAGAATTTATGGTTGTAATATAGAATTTTTTATGAGCATTTGTGATCTAGGTTTAAGCTGACAAAAAGAATAATATCAAGCTGGAACAAAATATTCTTTAGAAATATTGGGTGCAGCACTCTATTAGCAAAGTTCTGGGTTTACATCTTGTTAAAGACATTTCAATTTACTTTGATTGTGAGATCTCTAGGTAGCAGGGGCCTGTAATCCTTTAGCACCAGTATGACTTCCCTGTGTTGTCTTCTTTATTGCACCACCTGTATATAGCTGCAGAATCTATTGGCACATTAAAAATAATAATAACAATAACAACAATAATAGTTTGATAATAATTTATCTGGACATAATAAAGTGTCCTAAACTGTAATATGTATAGAAAGATAATGTGGAAACAGTAATAGTAAACATTTGAACAATCAATATAAAATCCATATTAAAAATCTTAACAAAATCCTTTTAAAGGGCCATGATAAGGGAGTGAGCCTCATGCACACTCATGGTATTTCCCTATTCAGTTTAAGGAAGTTTACTATGAAATCTCATGAGAGTTAAGTGAAGTCTCATGAGATCACAGTAAAAGAGTTAATGACCCCAGCACTGTTGATGCTAATTGGCTGCTGTTCATTTCTTCATTTTTTTTTTACCAGCAGCTGGACAGTAGCTGAAATATAACTTTTTACACAGAACTTACTCTGCTGAGCTGAGGAAATTGTGAGGTAAATATCTTCCTTTTTTACATAGAGATGCTCAGGTGATATTTTCCTGTCAGCTTTTTACAGCTATACTGCATCAGTTTCAAGTGATTTAGCATATGAGTATTATGTCCCTTTAACTGATCATGCTGGAAGAGCATTGCTCTGGTAATTTCTGGTAATGCTCCTCTAATATGATCTTTATTTGTGCTTTTTATATATTGATTTGTTCATAAAAAAAACTTTTGAACTGCGATGGAACATCCTAGAAGTCTGTTTCTAGACAGCAAAACATTATAATATTGAACTAAACACACACACACACATATATATATATATTAACCCCACATTGTCAAGTCCTTCTTAACCCTATCAATAAATACACAACTCCAACTTGGGTATGAAATTTATTAAATACAATATTAACCAACATAACACTTCAATTCAAACAAACCATGGTGCTTGCCCATATCCACTTTACCGTCTCCGCCCCCCACATCCCGTGGGGGGAGGGCGGTCCATCCTCAATAACTCCTCCCCCTTAACCAACCTGGGGGGTACCACAATTCCTCCCAGGCGTAAGCCTCTAGAGGTTAACACAAGCACCCCGCCTTGGCTGCGACTTCCAAGCACTTCCAAACCACTCTCCTTCTAGGGAGGGAGGGAGCTTCACTTGCCGTGCTGTCCTGCTTGCAAAAGGCCACCTGACTTCCTGTCTAAGGCTTAAAAGCCCCCCTTCTAACCCAACCTCTTGTCCTGACTTTGTCCCCATTGCTTCCCAGTGGAGTCAAATGCTCCTCCCTTCCATCCTGTCATCCGGATCTTTCTATATATATATAAAAACCAGAATCAGGGCTTTCTATACCTATTGCTCTATGCCTATCACTACAATAAATAAATAATCCATTAATTCACTGTCAGATCTGCAGTGTTTGTTAATTATGTTGATGATTTAAAGTAATGGTTAATATAAATAAACCAAAATTAAAGTATAACAAACTATTAGTATTATATGTTGTAGATTTCCATAATTTAGTCAAGGGCACAATAATCTCTCGATAATGTAGTATTTTTTAGTACTAGGATTTCAGTAAAATATAAATAACTGGTGTGCCAAATACAGCTCAGGGGATAGAGGCTGAAACTGGTTTTACAGAGATTAAATTCCAATTGAACATCCCAGTTTGAACTCTATTTTTCAAGTGTCAATTACTCACAGCCTTCATTTTTTAATTAAATGATGATAAAGAAAGTACAAATCATGTCTTTGCTTATCCTTTATCAGCAAAATAGTAATATTATTGCAAATTCCCAGACAGATGGTACAAACAGTAAAAGCTTCTGAGACTACAGTTTCACTGGCATATGGATCAGCAACTTGATTCACTGATTTGGCATAATCAAAATTACACAACAACAACAATCAGCTTGGTACAATTACATATTTTTGTTTCTAGGGTAGTTTTTCAAGTGTAAAAACATAGATGAGTTAAAGTGACAGAAAGAAAGGCAGATACATAGAAAGGTAGATAGATAGATAGGTAGGTAGATAGATAGATAGATAGATAGATAGACAGATAGGTAGATAGATAGATAGATAGATAGATAGATGATAGATAGATAGATAGATAGATAGATAGATAGATAGATAGGAAGTGTACACATTTATGAAGCAGCACATGACAGGAAACACAGATGCTACCTACGGCTACAATGTATAACATAGTTATAAAATTGCTGCCATAGATTGCTCGAGTCTCATGCATTTTTATACACATTTCTACCTGTTTTTCAAAAAAGGATATCAAGAGAACAATGTAAATTTCATAACAGAAGTACATTTTAACTTTTTATATTTTTTATTTTACACAATCTGAATCATGAAATATTTTTCGGGGGTTTTATGTCCCTTTAAGAAATTGTGTAATTTAAAGGAATATAAAAGACAAATAAATACACTTTAAAAATTGGCAGTTTTATGCAGCTCACATTTATTATCAATAATAACCAAAATGGCATATTCCCAGCCACATAGTAAAAAAAATAAAAATCTTGTTCCCAAATTTTTAACCTTGCTCTTATGGGTAGATTTATGAACTGTCGAGCGGACATGATTAGCTGCTTGACATCGCTAAATGCGGACAGCGTATTGTGAAATGCTTGTGCAATGGCGCTCCCTGCTCACTGGCCAGGGCAGGGGCTGTCAATCATCCCAATCGGATCGGGATGATTTCAATCCGCAAACTAAAAGGTGGCAGACAATTATATAAAATCTGTTGAGACCTGCTGTAGTATTTCTTTCTCAAAAGATACTGAGGTAAGAAAAAAAATAGTTTGCTTGAATAATGGTGAAAAGTAGCTCTAAAAAAAAAAAAAGACTTACAGTTATTCGTTCATCCTTGTCATCTATAGGGGTTCCATCTTTTTTCCAGGATATTGTGGGCTCTGGGTGACCTCTAGGAGGCTGGCATTCCATTACCGCAGGTTCCCCCACTGCCACCATTACATCTGAGGGGTTTTGTCTGAAGTCATCTCTCAATACTAAATGGGAAAAAAAAATGTATTAAGACAATATGTAAGTTATTTTTCCTTTAGTTATTACTCATAAAAAAAACATCAATATTAATCTCTTTAAAAACTCTTTAAACATGTGACACAGGTGAACACGCAATTTTGTAGAGTAATGAAATAAGAAAAACTTTTATTTATTTGGTTATTTAAAACATGGTTTTTTTTTTTTTGGTTCTACAGTTCCACCATCTCAAAGGCTCATTTAAAGGGATATGAAACCCACATTTCTCTTTCATGATTTAGATAGAGAATGCAATTTTAAATAACTTTCTAATTAAATTTTTCTTCATTCTTTTGGTATCTGGGTATTAGGGACATATGGTTAGGAGCTGGCCCATTTCTGGAGCACTATATGGCAGCACTATTTCCTGCCATGTAGTGCTCCAGATGCCTACCTAGGTATCTCTTCAACACAGAATGATATGGGAACAAAGCTAATTTGATAATAGAAGTAAATTGGAAAGTTTTTTTTTTTAAATGGTATTCTCTGTCTGAATCACAAAAATTTGTTTTTGGGTTTCCTATCCCTTTAATGACTCAGCTCTTGTAGGCAACACAACCTCAGGTTAACAAACAAATCCCATTGTCTTATTCAAGGTCCAGTAAGCACAATGGCACATATGTTTTGTCTTAAACTAATCCTACCAGACCGTAAACTTGCACAGATACACAGTTCTTCCATACAGAGATGCTGGGCAGTTTCATCTACTTTACATGGATGGATCATGAAAATAAAGGTATTAAGTTTAGCCATAACCCGCAGTGTCACCATGTTCGGTGGAGAGACAGTGAGTGTTCCACCTACTCAGGGTAGGGGTTTTCTTACTGTTCCTTAGTCAAATAGTTAGGCTTATAGAGTTGACATTGTGGTAACCAAACATGGCTTCAATGCCCTGATTTTCAAAGGGTTGACGAACAAGTAATAATGCAGCAATACTGAAAAATCATTATGGTATTTTCATTATTCTCTGGACTGGTAACATACACTTATATGTCCACTACAGTATTTTAACAGCAAAACCCTTCACATGTTAGCTGGAGTATAACAGATCTATCTGTACAACTGAATTTATGGGCTTTCACAAGCTTATGCATAAATGAATCCATTTAGACTCTCTTAATGTCAATTAGGCTGGAGATATCTGTTATTTTGCAACTGTTTAGCTACAATTATTTTTGTCAGCATATTAAATACCAGGCAGTACAATTCAGGTCAAATTAAAACCAAACTTTTTTTTTTTTTAATTTGTTTAGCTAATTTGTGTATGGAATCACCTTGAAGCACTCTACGCAAAATGTAATTTACAAGAACTGTTTAATTAGAGCTTTGATTAAATTATTCTATGTATGTACACTTTGATGTATTATTAAGCAACTGTAAAAGCCAATTGCTAGTGCCAAATATATTCTCTTCTGCTTCATCTTTCATTCTTCTAAATTGCTGACAATTTTCAGCAAGCCATTCATTTATTAACAACCATAACAGGAGTTTGGGGGCTTAAACAACAAGTTTAATGAAGAGACTGTGAACTTGGAGACTATCTGTTAGAGCTAAATAAAACACTGTGCTTGTCATTAACATTCAAGCTGGGAACATATTCAAAAAGCGAAAGCATTAGAATAACCAACTGGCATAGAAAGCAAATTGAAGACTTGTTGCTTCTCCGTGGTGAATAATGCTTAAAATTAACCTCTTGACAAATGGTAACATCTTTCTAGCATTATTTAAAGAAAGTGTATTATTTTTTCCTTTTCCAAAAGTTATTTTATTTTAATTAAATTGTATTTGTATTAGTGGTTATATTGGACACTGATAGGCAGCCTATTTAATTCCAAGGGTTGATCAGCCGCCATCTTGTATTCAAAAGATTTGCACATTCATTTTAATCCTATTTTTGATCTACTGTCAAAGTTGAATAATCACCTGTGTGAGTTAAATAGACATTAAATTACATTTTTTTTCATGATTCAGACAGATTTGAAACAACGTTCTTATATAATTCTTTTATTAATTCTACTCCATTCTCTTTATTTCCATTATTGAAGCTTATACGTGCTACTTAAAGGAAGTTTTTTTGTAACTTTAATACTTTTGTATACATAGTACACTCAGAAATATAATACAGTACAGGTATTGTAATCAGAAATGTGATATGTTGTTTTTAAATAAATATAGACTATTATTTGCATTTTAGAACACACAAAAAACACAAAGACACAGGCAGAAAAGATTGTGATGTACAGTTGGGGAAAATTGTATTTTTGGTATTTTTAAAAGAAATATTAAAGGGACAGTCAACACCAACATTTTTATTGTTTAAAAAGACAGATAATGCCTTTACTACCCATTCCCCAGCTTTGCACAACCAACATTGTTACATTAATATGTTTTATAACATTTAAACCTCTAAATTTCTGCCTGTTTCGAAGTCTCTACAGACAGCCTCTTATCACATATTTTTATTAGCTTTTCACAAGAGACTGCTGGTTCATGTGTGCCAAATAGATAACATTGTGCTCTCTCCCAAAGAGTTGTGGCTGACACTGCACTAATTGGCTGAAATGCAAGTCAATAGATAATAAATAAATAGCCATGTGATGAGGGGGCTGTCAAAAGAGGCTTAGATACCAGGTAATCACTGAGGTAAAAAGAATAAAATAACAATTTTGGAGTTGATGGTCCCTTTAATTAAAAAGTTTTGATTTCAGAATAAGTTTGGATTTTGGGATTTGTACCTGTATTTTGGTATTTTAAATAGCATAATTGGAAACACATTATGGGGATTTTTTTTTTTTTACAGAATTCTTATTCATCAACATACCCACCAATCAGAAGCTATGCCTATGCATGATAAAAACAAAATATTTTGAAACTCATGCAAGATAAAGGAACCTTCTCAAACATGTGACCTGTCAAGTTCTTTTGCATAGTAATGATTAGAAATCAAATTACATTTTCTTACCCTTAAAACTCAAAAGGTTTTCAAAAGGGTAACAAGTTACTTTCAACCATTAAATTCAAACACAGCCAAAGTTTTTATTTCCATTCATTTGGTTGGGGATCTGGATAAAGGCTGTGGAAAAAGGAGGGTGTTGGTTTTGTGGGGCAGAGTAGAAGGAGTATATAGCGATACTTAAAAGGAACGTTAAATTCAAAATTAAACTCTCATGATTCAGATAGAACATGCAATTTACTTCCATCATCAATTTGTGCAACGTCTTTTTATATACACAATTTCTGAGGTGCCATGTCCTACCTACTGAGCAGGAGATGAGATAATATATGAGTCTGTGACTAGTTGATGGCTGTCACATGATACTGTGGGCAGGGAAATTGAAGGAATTTTTTAAATTTCCCAGAATAAACTCTACAGGTCATTTTAAATTCAGAGTAATTGCTATCGTACTGTCTTTTCATTATGCATTTATTGATTATGTAATTCTACTCTACCTACTTATACTTTTACTATTTTTGAACTGAAGCAGAGCTAGACCTGCTATAGATATATTAGCATGTCACTATTATTCTGTGATTTTTCTATATAATTATGCAAAATAATACAGATGGTCTCTCATATTTATCAACAGAGAAAAAAAAATGTGAAAAGGAAATTAAAAATATTTTTGTTAAAAAATGACCCACTTGCTATTGCTTCTCATTGCTGTACAAGCACAGTAACAATTTGTCATTTCCATCAGTAGTATTCTCCATTACAGGATAACATTATAAATGCGTTTGCATGCTGCATGTCAAATCAGTTTAATAATATGAATCAAAAAATCTGTGTACTTCCTGGCAGGAGCTAAGTCTGCACAGATAATTGAATACATTTGTTTCTGGTTAAGACTGTGTCTCCAAGGCAAATTGGCATTTTCTATTGTAAGACAACAGACTGTCATTAAGTAAGTTTTGATTCTAAATCTAGATAGATAGTTATTTTCTTCCTCCAGTTTGGAATAAAACACTAACATTTTTAAAGTGTATTTTTTTTTCATGAAAATGCCAAGAGTCAGTTTGTGGCTATTTATATATACTTTGGTATATATATATATATATATATATATATATATATATATATATATATATATATATATATATATATAGTCTATTTAATTTACCTGTAACTTTACTATTTATACAGAAGCAGCAAAATAAAGAAAATGTAGAGAAAGAAGTAAAGAATTTCTAGTGTCAACTGTTTTTTTCCCCCAAAAAGAATAATTCACACTAATTTGCACTACATACATTTAAATAAGAGTCTTGCAAATTAACATGCTGCAAAAGTGAAATAATGTGAAATTAACACTGAAATACATTTAAATACTTCATTGTAATGCAATATTGAAACTGACGGCATTGTTATTCTTTTATAATAATATCTAACTCTAATAGAAAAATAAAATAATCTAATCTGTGAGAATATTTTATTATAGCACTAATATCTCTTGCTAAATATGGCCTAGTTTCCATTGCTCCATTCTATAGTTTCTGTTGTGTCGGGCTGGGCTGTGACTAGACAGCTGCCCAGATGCGCTCTGAGGGAAAACCAGACCCGCTCAGTAGAGCACAGAGGGCGGGACTGAAAACCCCTCTTTTTTAATAAAAATTCACAGCCAATATTATGTTTTATAAAGCAAGCACTAATATAATGTTATACAATTCTGCACTATGTGCAGAATTATATAAGATTATTTTCTAGGTTTAGTGGCCCTTTAAGGGCAGAAACATTTCTTCTTTTAGATGAAAGAAAAAAAATGTTGACTACAATGTCCCTTTAAATGTTTTTCCATGAGACTATGGCTTCAAGACTTATCAATGATATACTTATGAATTAAAGCCAGTGTTTTAAATCCATTAAAAAATAGATCACGTACCAGCAGTAGCTCATCTGGTCAAAGAAAATGCCTTAGATACTGCACATTTTTGGAACATTATAAATATGTTTGCCCCTCATATCTCTAAGCAACATCTACCCATGAGGGCAGTTTCATCAATATTAGGTCATACAACTTTTTCAAAGCTCTTTAGCAATCACTTCATTGTTTATGCATGACAGATAAAGAATGAGGTAGTCCAATCTCCACAGCTGTTTAATATCACCTGTCTTTTACACCCAATGGCAGGTGATGTTAAACAGGATCTCCATTCATAAACTTTTCTATAACCAAAGGACTATGAGGATACCAGTGAGGGCTCTTTTTGTGAACAACAAAAAATAGATTTTTTTTTAACAAGCCAAACATGTGAAAGCTGGAGATATAAACAATCAGAGAGAATAAAATATGGTCTGATACAGCTGAATGCTAAGGTGGAAAACAAGGATATATAAAAGGTTATCAATAAAACCTAGATTTTACTACACAGACAATTATAACTTAAGGGTATTGGAATGAAGTGTGTTAGCTTTTTTTTTTATTAATTAAATGCAATTTTTTCTATATACTGTTATATATAATTAAAAGGACATTTGTAGTAAAAAAATGACATGCTCTAATTTGTGCACTACTCACCCTGGAACTCCCCCACAAAAGGGTTAAACACATAAGTAAAATCCCACTAGTAATCCAAAAGAGTTACAGCTCCAAAGCTGAACACAACTACTAATGGGTGAGGGTGTCAAATGGCTGCTTCATGCTCAAGACCAGCAGCTCTGTCCTGGGTATGACTTGATTTATGTGTTTAACCTATTTGCACATGAACTAATCAACACACATTGTGTTCTTTTGTTGACTGGTTAAAGGGCCATTAAAGTTTTATGATTCAGATAAAGCACGCAATTTAAAAAAAAAAAGTTTTAAAATACTTTTATTATTAAAACGTGCACAATCTTTTAATATGTACATTCTCTCAGGTGCCAGCTACGTCTAAGGATGTGCACAGTATATGCGTATATGCTTTTGTGATTGGATGATGGCTGTCACATGATACAGTGGGATGGAAAATTATATTAACTTTGAAATTTGCCAGACAATATTTTTCAATCCTTTTTTCTGTATTTTAGTTTTCAATTTTCAAATTATTCCTTTCTACTGTATTTAGGCGTCCTTTAAAGGAACCACATGTTTATTGTATTTCTGATGAAAGAAAAAATAGCAAAAAAATGAGCAATTGTCCAAGAATAAGTGCACAGATCTACTGCTTCATACATTTTCAAGTGGTGAAACTAGGAAGGCTAAAAAATTGTTGTAAATGAATCTAATCTAGCCCACTATTATTTCAAGATTTATGCATTTTCTAACACATATTCAAGCATTTAATTGTGAAACTGAAAAAAAAAAACAATTATACTTGATTTACAATTAGTTTTAACCAAGTGGACTTAATAATGGAACACTCTCTACTGACAGTAATTGGCTCACACAAAAAAGAATCTTTTACATATGTCTCTTGTACAGAGATTATAATTACATCCTGTAAATAAATACTTTATTCATCTCAAGCATTTGTCACTGTAATTATTTGTTCACACGTGTCCTTTTCCATTAATGACCTGTCTAGATATAAAATAAAAGGCCACTTGTATGAAAGGTAATGGGACTGGTTAATATGTTACTTTTATATATATATTAATGCATTCAAACTCCAATCCCAGTGCTGCTCAGGCAAATTAAAATTGTTATATAAATGATGTAGACTATAAAAAGCTTTATAGAGGTAACCTATACACATTGACACATAATTTCTTAAACAGATTATATATATATATATATATATATATATATATATATATATATATAAAATAATATATTTTTTTTAGTGTAAAAATGTTTATCATTATTGTTTTACTTTAATTGATTGGGCATGGGGCATTTGTATTTGGTGGCATAACATGTTTCCTAACATCATCCAATATGGTGAGGGATTGTCAGCGTATTTTGCGTATGTGAAATAAAAATGTTAGGTTCTATAACTTTTTGGGGTCCTTGATAATTATAGTATTGTCTGGGGTTTATCAAGTCATTTTAGTTGTGAATTTGATACATGAAAAATGCCCCCTAAAATGTATTAAAGGGATACTAAACCCAAATTGTTTCTTTAATGATTCAGATAGAACATGCAATTTTAAGCAAGTCCTATTGTAATTTTTTTTTAATTTTCTTACTATCTTTATTTAAAAAGCAGGAATGTAAAGCTTAGGAGCCAAACCATTTTGGTTGAGAACCTGGGTTATGCTTGCTTATTAGTTTGCTAAATGTAGCCACCAATCTGAAAAAATGTGGGTTTAGTATCCCTTTAAGTTTTAAGAATGTGGATTGTGATCAGCCAGACAAGACTGGCACATGTTAAATGGCCACTATAGTCAAAAAATAACATGCTCTAATTTGTTAGAGTATGTCATTTAAAGACTAGCGGCCCTGCCCCTACACCTCTATGTGTTTAACCCCTGCAAAGGGGTTAAATGCATTTAGATGCAGGATCACTAGTCTTATAAATACATTGGAACAGCGTTTCTTTCTGTTCGGGACCAGCAGTGCCCGAGCAGAAACTGATCCTATTCCAATCATCAGCGCTAGTTACACAGCAGGGTCATGTGACTATTGCTGCTTATTGGCTCAGTGGAAGTTTCTGCTTAGGACTAACAAGGGTTTAACCCATACAGGGAGTGCAGAATTATTAGGCAAATTAGTATTTTGACCACATCATCCTCTTTATGCATGTTGTCTTACTCCAAGCTGTATAGGCTTGAAAGCCTACTACCAATTAAGCATATTAGGTGATGTGCATCTCTGTAATGAGAAGGGGTGTGGTCTAATGACATCAACACCCTATATCAGGTGTGCATAATTATTAGGCAACTTCCTTTCCTTTGGCAAAATGGGTCAAAAGAAGGACTTGACAGGCTCAGAAAAGTAAAAAATAGTGAGATATCTTGCAGAGGGATGCAGCACTCTTAAAATTGCAAAGCTTCTGAAGCGTGATCATCGAACAATCAAGCGTTTCATTCAAAATAGTCAACAGGGTCGCAAGAAGCGTGTGGAAAAACCAAGGCGCAAAATAACTGCCCATGAACTGAGAAAAGTCAAGCGTGCAGCTGCCAAGATGCCACTTGCCACCAGTTTGGCCATATTTCAGAGCTGCAACATCACTGGAGTGCCCAAAAGCACAAGGTGTGCAATACTCAGAGACATGGCCAAGGTAAGAAAGGCTGAAAGATGACCACCACTGAACAAGACACACAAGCTGAAACGTCAAGACTGGACCAAGAAATATCTCAAGACTGATTTTTCTAAGGTTTTATGGACTGATGAAATGAGAGTGAGTCTTGATGGGCCAGATGGATGGGCCCGTGGCTGGATTGGTAAAGGGCAGAGAGCTCCAGTCCGACTCAGATGCCAGCAAGGTGGAGGTGGAGTACTGGTTTGGGCTGGTATCATCAAAGATGAGCTTGTGGGGCCTTTTCGGGTTGAGGATGGAGTCAAGCTCAACTCCCAGTCCTACTGCCAGTTTCTGGAAGACACTTTCTTCAAGCAGTGGTACAGGAAGAAGTCTGCATCCTTCAAGAAAAACATGATTTTCATGCAGGACAATGCTCCATCACACGCGTCCAAGTACTCCACAGCGTGGCTGGCAAGAAAGGGTATAAAAGAAGAAAATCTTATGACATGGCCTCCTTGTTCACCTGATCTGAACCCCATTGAGAACCTGTGGTCCATCATCAAATGTGAGATTTACAAGGAGGGAAAACAGTACACCTCTCTGAACAGTGTTTGGGAGGCTGTGGTTGCTGCTGCACGCAATGTTGATGGTGAACAGATCAAAACACTGACAGAATCCATGGATGGCAGGCTTTTGAGTGTCCTTGCAAAGAAAGGTGGCTATATTGGTCACTGATTTGTTTTTGTTTTGTTTTTGAATGTCAGAAATGTATATTTGTGAATGTTGAGATGTTATATTGGTTTCACTGGTAAAAATAAATAATTGAAATGGGTATATATTTGTTTTTTGTTAAGTTGCCTAATAATTATGCACAGTAATAGTCACCTGCACACACAGATATCCCCCTAAAATAGCTATAACTAAAAACAAACTAAAAACTACTTCCAAAACTATTCAGCTTTGATATTAATGAGTTTTTTTGGGTTCATTGAGAACATGGTTGTTGTTCAATAATAAAATGAATCCTCAAAAATACAACTTGCCTAATAATTCTACACTCCCTGTATAGGTGCAGAGACGCTAGTATTAACATCATATTCTGTAATGAATTAGCACATTTTATTTTTTTACTATAATGACCCTAGAAGTATAGTGACATTTTTCACCATACCGATAAGTGCTGCCAATAAACAATGAAAATTATATTGACAGTCTACAATAGAATTGTTATTGTTTTAAAAGATAGAAAATCCCTTTATTACCCATTCCCCAGTTTTGCATAAACAACACGGTTATATTAATACACTTTTTACCTCTGTGATTACCTTGTATCTAAGCATCTTCTGACAGTCCCCTGATCACATGACTATTTATTTATTATCTATTGACTTGCATTTAGTACTGTGTTGTGCTAAATCTTAAATAACTCCTCGGGCATGAATACAATTCTGTCTATATGGCTCACATGAACTAGCAGTCTCCTGTTGTGAAAAGCAAATACAATTTAGAGGTTTAAATGTTATAAAGTATATTAATATATCAATGTTGGTTGTGCAAAGCTGAGGAATGGGTAGTAAAGGCATTATCTATATTTTTAAACAATAACAATTTTAGTGTAGACTGTCCCTTTAACAAAGGAAATAGCTCATTTGCAGCTGTTATTATGCTTTTATGTCCCTTTAAGTTTTGGATTTGTTGTTTTTTTTTTTTTTTGCTGGAAGTTAAAACTGCCATAAAATATGTTATTTCATTTCCTTCAGTTAATCCATACACTATTGCCTGATTTTACTATTAAAGGGACATTAAACACTTCTTGCATGTGTGTAGAATTTGTGTTTTTATCCCACACTCCCTATAGAGGCCGACAAGCAAAATCTGTAACCTAGGTTTTTACATTGCTGCATTATTTTCAAAATTTTCAGGCCACAGAATTAGCTTTTTTTTGTCCTCCCAGGGAATGTGAGACAAGTAACATTTTTTACAAAAGCAAGAAGTGTTTAATGTCCCTTTAAAGGGATAATGACTCCAAATTGTTTATTTCACGATTCAGATAGAGCATGCAATTTTAGACAACTTTCTAATTTAATCATAACAGAATTTATGCTTACCTGATAAATTACTTTCTCCAACGGTGTGTCCGGTCCACGGCGTCATCCTTACTTGTGGGATATTCTCTTCCCCAACAGGAAATGGCAAAGAGCCCAGCAAAGCTGGTCACATGATCCCTCCTAGGCTCCGCCTACCCCAGTCATTCGACCGACGTACAGGAGGAAATATGCATAGGAGAAACCATATGATACCGTGGTGACTGTAGTTAGAAAAAATAATTCAACAGACCTGATTAAGAAAACCAGGGCGGGCCGTGGACCGGACACACCCGTGGGGAAAGTAAATTATAAGGTAAGCATAAATTCTGTTTTCTCCAACATAGGTGTGTCCGGTCCACGGCGTCATCCTTACTTGTGGGAACCAATACCAAAGCTTTAGGACACGGATGAAGGGAGGGAGCAAATCAGGTCACCTAAATGGAAGGCACCACGGCTTGCAAAACCTTTCTCCCAAAAATAGCCTCCGAAGAAGCAAAAGTATCAAATTTGTAAAATTTGGCAAAAGTGTGCAGTGAAGACCAAGTCGCTGCCTTACATATCTGGTCAACAGAAGCCTCGTTCTTGAAGGCCCATGTGGAAGCCACAGCCCTAGTGGAATGAGCTGTGATTCTTTCAGGAGGCTGCCGTCCGGCAGTCTCATAAGCCAATCGGATAATGCTTTTAAGCCAAAAAGAAAGAGAGGTAGAAGTTGCTTTTTGACCTCTCCTTTTACCAGAATAAACAACAAACAAAGAAGATGTTTGTCTGAAATCTTTAGTGGCCTCTAAATAGAATTTTAGAGCACGGACTACGTCCAAATTGTGTAACAAACGTTCCTTCTTTGAAACTGGATTCGGACACAAAGAAGGTACAACTATCTCCTGGTTAATATTTTTGTTGGAAACAACTTTCGGAAGAAAACCAGGCTTAGTACGCAAAACCACCTTATCTGCATGGAACACCAGATAGGGCGGAGAACACTGCAGAGCAGATAACTCAGAAACTCTTCTAGCAGAAGAAATTACAACCAAAAACAAAACTTTCCAAGATAATAACTTAATATCTACGGAATGTAAGGGTTCAAACGGAACCCCTTGAAGAACTGAAAGAACTAGATTAAGACTCCAGGGAGGAGTCAAAGGTCTGTAAACAGGCTTGATTCTAACCAGAGCCTGAACAAACGCTTGAACGTCTGGCACAGCTGCCAGCCTTTTGTGAAGTAAAACAGATAAAGCAGAGATCTGTCCCTTCAGAGAACTTGCAGATAATCCTTTCTCCAAACCTTCTTGTAGAAAGGATAGAATCTTAGGAATTTTTATCTTGTTCCATGGGAATCCTTTAGATTCACACCAACAGATATATTTTTTCCATATTTTATGGTAAATTTTTCTAGTTACAGGCTTTCTAGCCTGAATCAGAGTATCTATTACAGAATCTGAAAACCCACGCTTTGATAAAATCAAGCATTCAATCTCCAAGCAGTCAGTTGGAGGGAAACCAGATTCGGATGTTCGAATGGACCTTGAACAAGAAGGTCCTGTCTCAAAGGTAGCTTCCATGGTGGAGCCGATGACATATTCACCAGGTCTGCATACCAAGTCCTGCGTGGCCACGCAGGAGCTATCAAGATCACCGAAGCCCTCTCCTGATTGATCCTGGCTACCAGCCTGGGAATGAGAGGAAACGGTGGGAATACATAAGCTAGGTTGAAGGTCCAAGGTGCTACTAGTGCATCTACTAGAGTCGCCTTGGGATCCCTGGATCTGGACCCGTAACAAGGAACCTTGAAGTTCTGACGAGAGGCCATCAGATCCATGTCTGGAATGCCCCATAATTGAGTTATTTGGGCAAAGATTTCCGGATGGAGTTCCCACTCCCCCAGATGGAATGTCTGACGACTCAGAAAATCCGCTTCCCAATTTTCCACTCCTGGGATGTGGATTGCAGACAAGTGACAGGAGTGATCCTCCGCCCATTGAATTATCTTGGTCACTTCCTCCATCGCCAGGGAACTCCTTGTTCCCCCCTGATGGTTGATATATGCAACAGTCGTCATGTTGTCTGATTGAAACCTTATGAATTTGGCCTTTGCTAGATGAGGCCAAGCTTTGAGAGCATTGAATATCGCTCTCAGTTCCAGAATGTTTATCGGGAGAAGAGATTCTTCCCGAGACCATAGACCCTGAGCTTTCAGGGGTTCCCAGACCGCGCCCCAGCCCACCAGACTGGCGTCGGTCGTGACAATGACCCACTCTGGTCTGCGGAAGCTCATTCCCTGTGACAGGTTGTCCAGGATCAGCCACCAACGGAGTGAATCTCTGGTCCTTTGATCTACTTGAATCGTCGGAGACAAGTCTGTGTAGTCCCCATTCCACTGTCTGAGCATGCACAGTTGTAATGGTCTTAGATGAATTCGTGCAAAAGGAACTATGTCCATTGCTGCAACCATCAATCCTATTACTTCCATGCACTGCGCTATGGAAGGACGAAGAACAGAATGAAGTACTTGACAAGAGCTTAGAAGTTTTGATTTTCTGACCTCTACTCTACTCTATTAGTGTACCCAAGAAGGGAACTCTTGTTGACGGGGACAGAGAACTTTTTTCTATGTTCACTTTCCATCCGTGAGATCTGAGAAAGGCTAGGACGATGTCCGTATGAGCCTTTGCTTTTGACAGAGACGACGCTTGAATCAGGATGTCGTCCAAGTACGGTACTACTGCAATGCCCCTTGGTCTTAGAACCGCTAGAAGGGACCCTAGTACCTTTGTGAAAATTCTCGGAGCAGTGGCTAATCCGAATGGAAGTGCCACAAACTGGTAATGCTTGTCCAGAAAAGCGAACCTTAGAAACTGATGATGTTCCTTGTGGATAGGAATATGTAGGTACGCATCCTTTAAATCCCCGTGGTCATAGATTGACCTTCCTGGATGGTAGGAAGGATTGTTCGAATGGTTTCCATTTTGAACGATGGAACCCTGAGAAATTTGTTTAGGATCTTGAGATCTAAAATTGGTCTGAATGTTCCCTCTTTTTTGGGAACTATGAACAGGTTGGAGTAAAACCCATCCCTTGTTCTCCTATTGGAACTGGATGAATTACTCCCATCTTTAACAGGTCTTCTACACAATGTAAGAATGCCTGTCTTTTTATTTGGTTTGAAGATAATTGAGACCTGTGGAACCTTCCCCTTGGGGGTAGTTCCTTGAATTCCAGGAGATAACCCTGAGAAACTATTTCTAGTGCCCAAGGATCCTGAACATCTCTTGCCCAAGCCTGAGCAAAGAGAGAAAGTCTGCCCCCCACCAGATCCGGTCCCGGATCGGGGGCCATCCCTTCATGCTGTTTTGGTAGCAGTGGCAGGCTTCTTGGCCTGCTTACCCTTGTTCCAGCCTTGCATCGGTCTCCAGGCTGGTTTGGGTTGAGAAGTATTACCCTCTTGCTTAGAGGATGTAGAATTAGAGGCTGGTCCGTTTCTGCGAAAGGGACGAAAATTAGGCTTATTTTTAGCCTTAAAAGACCTATCCTGAGGAAGGGCGTGGCCCTTTCCCCCGGTGATGTCTGAAATAATCTCTTTCAAATCAGGACCAAACAGTGTTTTACCCTTGAAAGGGATGTTAAGCAATTTTGTCTTGGAAGACACATCCGCTGACCAAGACTTTAGCCAAAGCGCTCTGCGCGCCACGATAGCAAACCCTGAATTTTTCGCCGCTAATCTAGCTAATTGCAAAGCGGCATCTAAAATAAAAGAGTTAGCCAATTTAAGTGCTTGAACTCTGTCCATAACCTCCTCATACGAAGATTCTTTATTGAGCGACTTTTCTAGTTCTTCGAACCAGAAACACGCTGCCGTAGTGACAGGAACAATGCATGAAATTGGTTGTAGAAGGTAACCTTGCTGAACAAACATCTTTTTAAGCAAACCCTCTAATTTTTTTATCCATAGGATCTTTGAAAGCACAACTATCTTCTATGGGAATAGTAGTGCGTTTGTTTAGAGTAGAGACCGCCCCCTCGACCTTGGGGACTGTCTGCCATAAGTCCTTTCTGGGGTCGACTATAGGAAATAATTTCTTAAATATAGGGGGAGGAACAAAAGGTATGCCGGGCCTTTCCCACTCCTTATTTACTATGTCCGCCACCCGCTTGGGTATAGGAAAAGCATCGGGGGGCACCGGAACCTCTAGGAACTTGTCCATCTTACATAATTTCTCTGGAATAACCAAATTGTCACAATCATCCAGAGTAGATAATACCTCCTTAAGCAGTGCGCGGAGATGTTCTAATTTAAATTTAAATGTTACAACATCAGGTTCAGCTTGTTGAGAAATTTTTCCTGAATCTGAAATTTCTCCCTCAGACAAAACCTCCCTCCTGGCCCCTTCAGATTGGTGTGAGGGTATGTCAGAACCGTTATCATCAGCGTCCTCTTGCTCTTCAGTGTTTAAAACAGAGCAATCGCGCTTTCTCTGATAAGTAGGCATTTTAGATAAAATGTTTGCAATAGAATTATCCATAACAGCCGTTAATTGTTGCATGGTAATAAGTATTGGCGCACTAGATGTACTAGGGGCCTCTTGTGTGGGCAAAACTGGTGTAGACACAGAAGGGGATGATGCAGTACCATGCTTACTCCCCTCATTTGAGGAATCATTTTGGGCAATATCATTATCTGTGGCATCATTGTCCCTACTTTGTTTGGACACTATGTCACAATCATCACATATATTTAAATGGGGAGAAACCTTGGCTTTCATACATATAGAACATCGCTTATCTGATGGTTCAGACATGTTAAGCAGGCTTAAACTAGTCAACAAAGCACAAAGGGCATTAGTAAGATGACCTTTTTTTGTGTTTTGGAGTTGTGAGTAAATGACTTTTCAATGACAGACTATGTGATTTAGCCACCAATCAGCAAGCACTACTCAGGTTCTGAACCAAAAATGGGCCACATTCCTGCTTTATAAATAAAGATACCAAGAGAATGAAGAAAATTTGATAATATAAGTAAATTAGAAAGTTGCTTAAAATTACATGCTTTATCTGAACCATGAAAGAAAAAAATGGTTTTCATATCCTTTTAACCTGCTAGATTCCGCAAAACCACTGTATCTCACACTAAAAACGTTCAACGTGTTAGCACCAATTACTTTACACTTGTTTCTTCAATATTTTAATAACTATTATAATAATAATAATAATAAAAAGTCATCTGCAAATTATCCTCAGGCTCATTTTTGCTTTGAATACAACATTATGTCTAACATTTATTATCTCGCAATATACCGTAAACGTGACACCTAAGCATAAACGCATACCATTTATCAAGTAAAAGTGATAATGAGCTACATTGTGTTGTATTGCAATGGCCATAGGCATACGACTTGTTAAGGAGGATTGATTGCTGACTAATTTGACATATTCACTATAAAGGGAGGATCCCAGTGAACAACTGACACTAACTATTGTGCCAATGCAAGTCAGATGGTAAATGCTACAACCCAGGACATAAATGTGATCACTATAGGCAAGATGCTTGAGACTGATAATAAGTAGATCGAACAGTTTCATCAAACTTCTGTGCACAAGATGGTGTAAAGACCAGCTATGTACTGTACCATCTGCCACACTGAATGTAAAGTTACACTTCTATGATTTAGAAAGAGCATGCAATAAAAAAACAAAAAACATTCCAATTTACTGCCATTATCCAATTGTGTGCAGCCTTTTTATAGTCAGCCTTTCTAAGGCACCAGCTCCTACTGAGCACGTGCAAAAGTTCACACAACATATACACATATAAGTTTGTGATTCGCTGATGGCTGTCCCATGATACAGGGGCAGGAAAATAGAAGGAACTTTGCATTATTATTATGCTCATTTAAAATTCAATTACACATTTTTATTATGTAATTGTACTATATTAGAATAATTAGCAGCATAGCAAGGCTGTGGATTATTTAATATAGTTTTGCTAAAGTGACACTAGAAAAAAGCAGCATCTAAACATGGTAAATGTATTTATTTCTTTGCATGGCCAAATCACATCTAAAATGTAAATGTTTGTACATAAAATATTAGCATGACTGTTTTGTTTTTAATGCATTAGCCCCTGGCATGCAGAATTTATAAGAACTGTGTAGTATCTTATCTTGTGGTTGTATCTCACTATTTCAAAGCTGATATCAATTTTGTGGAGGTTTTTTTTTGTTTTTTTTTGCATCAAACATGTATTTTGTCCAATTTTAATTTCCAGTTTTAATTATTTTAATCTGTAAGGTTTTGAAGTTTTTTTATATGATGCCGGTATCCTTACTCTATGTAGGGTTGCCAGGTGCCCAGTATTCAACCGAACAGTACAGCATTTTTGAAGGCTGATCAGTAAAAGCTAACCAAATATACTGAACACTTAAATGCCCAGTCCCCTGAGTGTCAACTAAATTTAAAAGGCCTTCTATTCCTCTTTGCAAATATGGCCCTAAAAGAAGTTAGACTAGGCATGCGCTACTACAAGGTTTACTGGCATACAAAAATGGTAAACAAAAAACCTTGTTGTATACATTACTGGAAGTCTTGGGGGTGTTATAACTGTTCTATGTGTATTCCAGACAGTGAAAGGGTCAAATCACTACTGTGTGTGTGTTACTGACAAAGGAATAGGAAAATGCATTAATTTGTATGTTACTAAAAGCCAATGGGATAAAATTACTGTTCAGTTGTGAAAATATACATGGTGGGGTTTAAGGAAGAACGTTTGAGGGGTTATTGTGTGAGACCAACTACCACCTGTGTCCAGTATTTTTGCGGAGGACAGCGAGCAACCCTAGCTCTGTGCGCCAAGAGCAGAACAATTACGAAACACATGTTGTTCCGTTGATTATATTAGACAATCACTCTCAGATGTGACAAGGGGCAGGTAGAAATCTCTCTGAATATGTGCAATATTAGACTCACAAATGGGTTTTATTAAATCAAGGCCAGAGAGCATTAGTAGGAAGTGATATCAGTAAGTTTGCATTTAGTCAACTTTCACTTCATATTTCTTCTGACAAATGTCAACAAATGTAAACGCTGTAAATAAGGGAAAAACAGCACATAAACTACGTTGCATGCATCCCACATGTATTAAAATGTAGCAAAGCTAACTTTGTCCCACTTGGTCATATACTGGCTCCATTAGCTGGTCACTTATACACTCCCGAAAAGCTGCATCTGCTATATCCTTGAAAAAAGATTTATTTACACATATATCGAGGAAAATTATTTCCATCTACGTGTCTAGAATATTCTTTATTTGGTCCCCTGTGCAAGAAAAACCAATAAAGTTAATTATGCTGTAGCTCACATCAAAAGTCAAAGATATCCAAGTATCTTAACTAAGCTTCATAACACAGGATTTAAAAAGCTACTGTCAGTCATTGCTAAGTATGGTGTATGTATCCAAGTACAAAGTAGTCACGGAAACATGAAATTGTATTATTGCTAACTGTCTTATCTGACTACTGAAAAAAACAAAAAAACAACACTATCCACACTATTGTAGCTAGTATTTATTGTATGTTTGCATCATTTACATGAAAATGTATAGTAGATATATATATAAACGTATATTAACTAGTAGCCTGATCTTTATTAAGCAAAACATCAGAATGAACTTGTTTTTGAGACAGTTATACAGACCAACTGACAGGCAGGCAGACAAGCAAGCAGACAGGCAGGCAGACAGATAGATAACTTCTTATAAATATGAAAAACAGAATTTATGCTTACCTGATAAATTACTTTCTCCAACGGTGTGTCCGGTCCACGGCGTCATCCTTACTTGTGGGATATCTCTTCCCCAACAGGAAATGGCAAAGAGTCCCAGCAAAGCTGGCCATATAGTCCCTCCTAGGCTCCGCCCACCCCAGTCATTCGACCGACGGACAGGAGGAAATATATATAGGAGAAACCATATGTACCATGGTGACTGTAGTTAGAGAAAATAATTCATCAGACCTGATTAAAAAACCAGGGCGGGCCGTGGACCGGACACACCGTTGGAGAAAGTAATTTATCAGGTAAGCATAAATTCTGTTTTCTCCAACATTGGTGAGTCCGGTCCACGGCGTCATCCTTACTTGTGGGAACCAATACCAAAGCTTTAGGACACGGATGAAGGGAGGGAGCAAATCAGGTTACCTAAACGAAAGGCACCACAGCTTGCAAAACCTTTCTCCCAAAAATAGCCTCCGAAGAAGCAAAAGTATCAAATTTGTAAAATTTGGCAAAAGTGTGCAGTGAAGACCAAGTCGCTGCCTTACATATCTGGTCAACAGAAGAATAAAAACTACATTTAAACACCAAAAAACTCTTAACCATCTCCGTGGAGATGTTGCCTGTGCAACGGCAAAGAGAATGACTGGGGTGGGCGGAGCCTAGGAGGGACTATATGGCCAGCTTTGCTGGGACTCTTTGCCATTTCCTGTTGGGGAAGAGATATCCCACAAGTAAGGATGACGCCGTGGACCGGACACACCAATGTTGGAGAAATGAAAACAGACTAAAATACATTTGGCACTAGTACAGGCATTAAAAGGTTACTAATATACAATATAACCTACAGCCAGGGTGTATGATACTACACCCAAATCATAATATATTGCTTTAAAATGTCCATTGGCACAGGGGTACATTTAGGTAAAGTTGTAGAGTTCCCTTTATCTACGCTCACCCACCAGAAGTACAAGAAGCTCACATTTTTATCTTCACTTCAAATATGGTTTCAACTGTGCATAGTTTTATATGTGTGTGTGTGTAAATGTAAAATACACTAGCAAGAGGCACATTGCATATACTTCCAATTAAAGTTCAAAACAGTAATGGGTACATTTATATTCAGTACGATTGTGTCATTAGAGTGATATTTTCCATCACCAATATAGTTGCATTAAAAAAATAATCACAATTTTACTATTTTATTTTATCAGACTGAAGATACTAATAGTGTATCAGATAATAACACTGGAATAAAACAAATAGTGATGAAAGATAAGAAAAAAATACTCATTGGGTAAACAGAAGCTAGCTTCACAGTTGATTGGCAGTGCTTTTACTTATTCAGCAAAAAGAAAATATTTTCTTGGAGATTTTGTGCAAGCTAAATGGCTTATGCAATGTTTAATGAGAACCCAATAGTAACCCATGTAGTGATATTTAAACAGATGGTGCTCAATGATTTCAGCATCTGTGTGTACAAGCTGCATTAATGTCTATTAAAATATGTCTGGATCAATGTGAATCTTTTCATAATAGAATGTTAGTCAATTTAAATGAGTCATTATGAAGGGTACAATTAATTATTTGATGATATAGCATCCTGTTTATTTTGTTGAAATGTGTCAACCAATAATTGTCCTCTTTCAAAAAGTTCAGCCATTTATAGAAAACTGCCATTACACCATATGCAGGTCAGGTGAGCAAGTTTATGAAAGGCAATCCTTTTTTTTTTCTTCAGTTCAGCTTATGTTACTTCTGTTTCTCCTATACATTTTTCTCACTTCATTAAATCTACCATTTGAATGTCATCGGACAGATTGTGTTTGAAATTGTACTTGGTAAAAACTGCAATTTACAACAAAAAAACAAAAAAATGTGTTGTTCAATTAAAAGGTACTCAAACAACTTATATAATGCATATGGAAGTGCACTTTTTAAATGTGTCAACAATATTGTTTTTGGATGAAAAGTTATTGTGCAATATCTGCCCATAGGATAGAAGCTTTCTGGCTGATAAACAAAACTACCAAAGCTCTATTGGTTGAAAAAACATAACAAAACGCTTTTTTTGATGCAGTGAAAAAAAATGTACATGAATGCCATTTTAACTACATTTCTAAACTAAATAAATGTGCATAACTTTCTCCAGAGTAAAGGTCCAAAATTACAGGTTACATTACAGGTTTCTAGCCTCTCAGTTCCTATAGCCAACTCTCCAACCTGTCCTGCAATTGGAGACATCATGGTGTAGGAGCTGTGTCCAAATATCTCACCTACTGTCAAATTTACCATGATGAAGTTTAATAGCATAAAAAAATTGAGCATAAGAGATGTATGATTTAAATTCCTAAATATTCTAAATTCAAACTTTAAAAGGAAATTAAAGTCAAATTTAAACTTTAAAATGTGATTTTAAGAGACTTTCAATTTACTTCTACTATCAAAGATACTTCTCTTGATATCCTTTATTGACAGATATACCTAGGTAGGCTCCGGAGCAGCAATGCATTACTGTAAGCTAGCCGATTATCAATGACTACACAAATATGCCTCTTGTCACTGGCTCACTAGATGCATTCAGATAGCACTCAGTTATGCATTGGAGCTGATTTGACTATGGACCAGATTACAAGTGGAGCGAGCGTGATATTTGCATTAAACTTTGCAATGGGAGCCTCGTTCTAATGCCATCATACACGAAACAGAACCTAAGTGCAGCGAAGGGGGTAAGTCATACAGTAACGGGCAGCAAATATATATGTATATGAATATATACATACAGTATATGTTTATGTGTTTATATGTGTATATACACATATTAAAACATTAATATATATGTATAGAAGTATATAAGCATCTACATATATATTTATAGAGAACACACAGTTCCCCACCCCACACCCGCTCACTTTAACCCCTAAAAACTGCTTAGTGCAGTTTCAAAAAAACAAAACAGATGCTACATTTTTTTATTTTCAAAAAGAGACCTCAAATTTTATTTTGGAGGAAATTGGGGGATATTTAAAAAATTAACCACTTGCAGTAGCAATAACCAGCCACTTAATTATTGCATGCCTGTAAATGAGCTAATTTGCCCGTTTACGGGTGCGCAATAATTTAGTGCTCCACTTGTAATCTAGCCCTAAATGTTTAACCCATTTACAGGGGTGAAATACATAGTTATCTGTAAACCATAATGCAATAATAAAATGCTCAAACACATTAAAGCAATTTTTTGTACTTTAAATTCTCTTTGATGAAAGTTTATACAATGATTTAGTTGATATCAAACACGAACTCTACGTCATGTTAAAAGAATTAAGTTTCTCACACTGTACTTTGTAATAATCCTACTTTATTAGCTTTTAGATATTTTCTTTGCAATTAGTTTTTAAACATTTCATTTTAATTTGCTTTTATAGATCAAACTGTAAAATTCTTCCTTGCGGAAAATAAAGTTAAATTACAGGTAAGTTATCTAATACATTCCTCATCCTCGCTAACCTTTGGTGAGCTCAGTCTAATCACAATGTTTCCACTAAATTACACAGATCAACAATAAAAAAAAAAACTTTATAATTATGTGTTGCCATCCAAAACATCACATGATCTTTGCTCATGTGGATGATCGTTAGGGTGGAAAATTGCAGCTTAGTCTAGTGGTATAATATTCTTCCTTTACTCAGACAGACACAACATAAAATATTGTGCTTTAGGCTGAACGCGTATTAAAAGTTAACCTTTAAAGTTAATCAATAAACATAATGAATGCCATACATCTGTCATGTCACGCTTCTTTACATTGCATTTAATTTATCTAAATCAAAGTATTTTCATTTAGAAATTCATGAAAAACAATGCTAAATACCACCATTATTTTGATGAAGAGAATATTAACAAAAAAAAAGTTACTACAATGCATCTCTACAGAAATATATACTTTGTGCTATGTATTCAGATTATTTTTTACAGCTTTAAAACAGGGAGGGCTATATATTTGGCCATCTCCAATAGTTTTTGTGGCCTCCTGGAAAAAGCAGAAATAAACATTGTATTATCATTTTTGAAAAAGTGGAACTAAATATAAATGTGTGCTTTGGGGTGGTTACAACTGAAAAGAGCTCTGGAGGGGACAAAAGCAGTCAAAAAATCCTCTGCAACATTAAGGGAATCTGGCCCTGTTTAATAGTTATGCACGTTTAAGTGGCCCTAAGCCTGACCGGAGCCACCATGAGTTAGGAAGTTGTCCATCACTGCTTTAAATTATTATATTGTATATCTAGATTTAAATGGGATGGCACCATATACTGTAGGTTTGCGATAATGCATGAATATATTATTATTTGCAGATGGATTTTCTTCTCAGGCATGCTACTGGATTTTTCTGAAGCTTTGGTGCAGATGTTTATGTCTCTTTTTTATGACATTTGATCCAGTCTAACATAGTATTTAAAGCAAAGATTTAGCCTGAGAACCAACTAACGGAGACCCAACCTGATTAGCCTGAGACCTATCCCTGCCCATAACACACTTGCTGTCCAACCCCTCCTGTCACAAAATACCAGTGGGCTTCTGCCCAGAGGTCAACCCCTCCTCCCTGTCCCAGATATGTTGGGAGGTATGATATACAGATGTATTTTAAATTATATTGGTTAGACTTACTGTGGGTGGAGTTAGGCGGAGGCATGATGCATCAAGTGTGCTTAAGAGCTCTGATTACACTGCACCCTAGACTTTTGGCCGATGTTGGAGCTGTATACTTCTCAGGCCATCAGATCCCTAGTCGACATAAGTCACAGAAGTCCAAAGGCAGCTGAGTTAGGTTCAGTTGCATGGGCCACAGCCTATATCTGAGGAAGGTGTCTCTACATGTGAGATATTAGAAGCACTTCAAGTATTTGGTGACCTAGGAGAGCGGTGTCGGGCAGCAGCAATCCTTAGAAGAAAACTGGGACCCAGGTAGAAAGTAAGGAAGAAGTGGACTTATTGGGACTTGAGGAGCTTTGGCGAAGAGAGATTTCTGCCAAGCTGCTCGTGAAGTAAGAGTGGAGGGCTCATAAGTTACTTACTCTAGAAGTTGGAGAAGGCTACTAATCTGCAAGTATCCAATTTACTATATGCGATAGCTTCACTTGGATAACAAAGTAAGACTCTCTAATTGGTATTGTTAAAGAGTGTCCTATCTGGAATAGTTATTTGTTACTTTGCAGAAGAAGAGCTTTTTTTCGTTGTGTTTGGGCATATAACAAATACATACATCCAATTATTTGGATCAACCTGTTTGATGTTATTTTTTCCTATTTAACAAGTGGCTGATCTTAAGATTCTGTGGGAATACTAAAGCGCCCTTCTGTCTCTTTTACCCTCCACTGGTTGTACACATTCGATTCAAGAGATTTTAGTTTAACGGCAGAGACATTCATGCATAATGTTGTTTGGATGGCAGAAAGAATATATCTCAGTTAAAGCTGTTTATTTTACAAATAGTTAATATACCTTCTTACCAACTTAAAATAAGCGTATACTTTTTCGAATTGTGTGACTATAGTTTAATTAACCATATACGTTTATGTGGATTGACTTGCTGAATGTCACTCTACTTTTCAAAATTATGTTGCTCATAGATACTTTTGCCAGTTAGAAAGCTTTTAGAGAATATACTGTATATATAGTATACTTTAATGAAAGACTACTCCAGATGATATAAGGCCTGTAAGCATCTGGAGTCAGTGCTCCATGATCTGACTTAGCCAGTTTTTCCAATACTAACTTTGGCTTCTCATAAATATATAAGAGAAAAGGGATCTGTGCCCCTGGCAGGAAGTATTTGTTTTATGCTTTGTACATAATTTTTGGGTTCATAGTCTATGTGATATATTACAAGATTGTGATCTGTGCATGCTTACAATGGAGTTCACTATAAAACTAATGTAACATAGCTATATTCCTATGTAATGTAAAGATACAATTTCAGTAACTGTTCATTATAGTATTTACCCAAAACTAGCTTGGCTTACCTTTTGGTATCTAATTATGAAGGTAGTTTAAAGGAGAAAAAAATATAAATAAAAAAATTATATTGATTGTTTATATATTGAAGCAGTAAGTGTAATGTTATAATCTTTTGTAGGTTATATTTTGTTAACAAACGGCTAGATTACGAGTTTTGCGTTATGAGGGGTGCGGTACTAACTTGCACGTTATTGTCACCGCTCACTTACCTACAGCGCTGGTATTACAGGTTTTTACAAACCCAGCGTTAAAAGACAAGAAGTTGAGCATAGAGCAAAATTGTGCCTTTATACCGCACTCCAATACCAGCGCTGCTTAAGTCAGCAGTGAGCTGGTTTTACGTGCTCGTCCACGATTTCCCCATAGACATCAATGGGGAGAGCCGGCTGAGAAAAAAGTCTAACACCTGCAATGAAGCAGCGTAAAGCTCAGTAACGCAGCCCCATTGATTCCTATGGGGAAACACATTTTATGTTTACACCTAACACCCTAACATGAACCCCGAGTCTAAACACCCCTAATCTTACACTTATGAACCCCTATTCTGCCACCCCCGACATCGCCGCCACCTACATTTATATTTATTAACCCATAATTTGCTGCCCCGACATCGCCGCCACCTACATTATTACTTATTAATCCCTAATCTGCTGCCCCGACATCGCCGCCACCTACATTATTACTTATTAACCCCTAATCTGCTGCCCCGACATCGCCAACAGCTAAATTATAATTATTAACCCCTAATCTACCGCTCCGGACATCGCCACCACTATAATAAATATATTAACCCCTAAACCGCCGCACTCCCGCATCGCAAACACTAGTTAAATATTATTAACCCCTAATCTGCCACCCCTAACATCGCCCCCACCTACCTACATTTATTAACCCCTAATCTGCCGCCCCCAACGTCGCCGCCACTATACTAAAGTTATTAACCCCTAACCCTAAGTCTAACCCTAACCCCCCCTAACTTAAATATAATTAAAAGAAATCTAAAGAAAACCTACAATTAATAACTAAATAATACCTATTTAAAACTAAATACTTACCTGTAAAATAAACCCTAAGATAGTTACAATATAACTAATAGTTACATTGTAGCTAGCTTAGGTTTTATTTTTATTTTACAGGCAAGTTTGTATTTATTTTAACTAGGTAGAATAGTTTTTATTTTATTTTTATTTATAAAAATATTTTACCAGGAAAGATACATTGAGATTTCTCTCGTTTTCAAGCATGTCCTGGGTACACAAAACATTGCATTGATATAATGGGTACAATAAAACACAAAACAATAATAATACATGATATATGCACAAAAATTTAACATAGAACAGGTAGGAAATATATAATCAACAATGACAGGTGCATTCTGTTTTGAGATATGTAGAGAGGGATCTCTTAAAGGATATTAGGCATGGGGAAGGTTTGAAAGTGTGCGGGAGGTCGTTCCATAATTGTGGTGCTCTGTAGGAAAAGGAGGATCGAGCTGCTTTCTTATTGTATTGAGGCAAGCTAAATAATGTGCTGGTACTGGATCGGAGGTTATAGGAGGTGGGAATAACCGGTGAGAGCATACTGCTCAGGTAGGGTGGGAGCTTCCCAGAAAAGCTTTTAAACACAAGGCAGGAAAGATGGAGGGTGCGTCTGGATTCCAGCGACAGCCAGTTTAGTTCTTTTAGCATGTCACAATGGTGGGTCCTGTAGTTACATTGTAGCACAAAGCGGCAGAACGAGTTATACAATGTATTACGTTTATTAAGATGAGTTTGCGGTGCTGGTGCATATACTACATCCCCATAATCCACGATTGGCATCAGCATTTGCTGTACAATCTTTTCCTTTACAGTAGGGCTGAGGCAGGATTTGTTTCTGTACAGGGCACCTATTTTTGGATAAAGTTTAGATGCCAGTTTTTCTATATGGAGGCCAAAAGATAGATTGGGGTCTAACAACATACCCAAGTATTTAAAAGAGTGGACTGCGGTCAGTGTGCAATTTGATTTTGTTTTGATGCAAAGATGGGAATTTTGTAGTTTGTGTAGTTTAGGTCCTGTTCCAAAGATCATTGTGACAGTTTTGTCAGTGTTTAGGAAGAGTTTGTTTTTTGAGATCCACTTTTCTACCTCTGTGAACTGGTCTTGGAGTACTGCTTCAAGCTGCGGTAGATCGGAATTGCTTGCATAGATTACCGTGTCATCTGCATACATGTGTACAGTTGAGGATTTGCAGACATTAGGCAGACTATTAAATAACTATTTAATAACTACCTAGCTAAAATAAATACAAATTTACCTGTAAAATAAAACCTAACCTGTTTTACACTAACACCTAACCTAACCCTACAATTAAATAAATTCCCTAAATTAAATACAATTTCCTAAATTAAATACAATTAGCTAAATTACAAAAAGAAACAAACACTAAATTACAGAAAATAAAAAACAAATTACAAGATCTTTAAACTAATTACACCTAATCTAATAGCCCTATCAAAATAAAAAAAGCCAACAGAAAAAAAACAAAAAAACCTAGCCTAAACTAAACTACCAATAGCCCTTAAAAGGACCTTTTGCGGGGCATTGCCCCAAAGAAATCAGCTCTATTATCTGTAAAAAAACAAAAACAAACAAACCCCCAACAGTAAAACCCACCACCCACACAACCAACCACCCAAATAAAACCTAAGCTCCCCATTGCCCTGAAAAGGGCATTTGGATGGGCATTGCCCTTAAAAGGGCATTTAGCTCTATTGCAGCCCAAAGCCCTAACCTAAAAATAAAACCCACCCAAAAAAAACCTTAAAAAATCCTAACACTAACCCCCGAAGATCCACTTACAGTTTTGAAGATCGGACATCCATCCTCAACGAAGCCAGGAGAAGTCTTCATCCAAGCGGCAAGAAGTCCTCAACGAAGCCGGGAGAAGTCTTCATCCAAGCCGGCAGAAGTGGTCCTCCAGACAGGCAGAAGTCTTCACCAGAACGGCATCTTCTATCTTCATCTTTCCAACGCAGAGCGGCTCCATCTTCAAGACATCCGGCACGGAGCATCCTCTTCAATCGACAGCTTCTTCTACAAGGAAGGTTCCTTTAAATGACGTCATCCAAGATGGCGTCCCTTAGACTCCATTTGGCTGATAGAATACTATCAGTCAATAGGAATTAAGGTTGAAAAAATCCTATTGGCTGATGCAATCAGCCAATAGGATTGAACTTCAATCCTATTGGCTGATCCAATCAACCAATAGGATTGAGCTCACATTCTATTGGCGGATTGGAACAACTAATTTACTTTTATCATCAAATTTGCTTTGTTTTCTTGTTATTCTTAGTTGAAAGCTAAACATAAGTAGGTTCATATGCTAATTTCTAATCCCTTGAAGGCTGCCTCTGAATTTGACCGTTTTTAACAGCTAGAGGTCGTTAGTCCATGTGTTTCATATAGATAACCCTGTGCTCATGCACGTGAAGTTATTTAAGAGTCAGCACTAATTGCCTGAAATGCAAGTCTGTCAAATGATCTGAGATAAGGAGTCAGTCAGCAGAAGCTTAGATACAAGGTAATTACAGAGGTAAAAAGTATATTTCTATAACAGTGTTGGGTATGCAAAACTGGGGAAAGGTAAATAAAGGGATTATATATCTTTTTAAACAATAACATTTTTGGTGTTTACTATCCCTTTAAAGGGAACTGATTTTTTTTTTTTTTAAAAAGACAAGCATTAAATGCGCTAGAAATAAGCTTTTTGTGTTCGTATTATGAGTTGAAAGTAAACTGTTTTCGCTCTTGTGCAAACCCAACAAATGCAAAAAGCCGAACTTTGAATATCGAATGTGCGTTCACATAATCCCCCATAAAAGTCAATAAAATGGAATAAAAAAATTGAAAAAAAAATAAAAATCCAACTCGCTTACAAACCCTATCCCATATTCTCATGTGCGCTAACCCGACATGAAAATATGAATATGTCACATTCCACATTTCACATAATAGAATATGTTCTATTTATTCTTAAATACATATTTCTACATCTGATGTTTCTTTGCACAAATATATATCTATACATACAGTATATATATATATATATATATATATATATATATATATAAAATTACATATAGGTATATATATATATATATATATATATATATATATATACACACACACACATTTTACATGTTTTTCATCTACTTGACAGTATTTATGTGTTTTTATGTGTGTATATGTCTGTAAATACATATATACACATATAAATATATATATTAACATATATAAACCCTTTTTTTTCTAACACCTGGAATCTCAGATCTTTGAGCCTCTGTAACTTTTACGTGCAATTTTTTTTAAGAATAATTTTCATTAGATGGTGTTATTATGAGTGTACTTTGTAATGTACTTTTTATGTGTTTTTTAGACACTTATTAATTTCGCAAAACAGTTAACAAAGCTCTGAGGACGCTATAATCATTCTAGCATAAATCGTGATTGCGCTGAAGTGATCAAGTTTACTTTCAAATTGTAATACCAGAGGTAAACCTAACGAGCTCAAACAATCACAATAAACCCTGTATCACTTGCGCACAAATGTTAGCGCTCCACTAGTAATCTTGCCATAAACCAGCTTTAACATTATTAATTTACTGGTGGGAAAACTTAGAGAAAAATATATTTTGTCTTTAAGAAAAATATGAAAGAAAACCTGAATATGACTTTGAACACTTTCTGAACCCACTAAAAATAATTCTGACATTGAGAATCATTAAAGGGGGAAAAATCTAAATGTAAAAATGCATGTAAGTTTTTATTTGTATACCATTATTAAACATTCATTATTCTATTTTATAAAATACATCTGAAAATTGTGCTTGTGCCAAATCACCTTGAGGTAAGGGGAGAGGGTAAACAACAATTCATGGTCAAATCCTTTTTATGTGAATTTATTTGTGATTGTTTAACAAATGTTGGTTTGTTCTGGGGGTAGGGAAATTAGTGAAATGAAAAGCATAAACCAATATACTATTCTGACAAAATAAACCTGCATTGTTCATTCCAAAAGTCTTCACAGAGATGAAGGTACATTGATTATGCACCTAGCATTTTGTGTTTAAAGGGACAGTTTACACAAAAAACAGAATTTATGCTTACCTGATAAATTACTTTCTCCAACGGTGTGTCCGGTCCACGGCGTCATCCTTACTTGTGGGATATTCTCTTCCCCAACAGGAAATGGCAAAGAGTCCCAGCAAAGCTGGTCACATGATCCCTCCTAGGCTCCGCCCACCCCAGTCATTCGACCGACGGACAGGAGGAAATATATATAGGAGAAATCATATGATACCGTGGTGACTGTAGTTAGAGAAAATAATTCATCAGACCTGATTAAAAAAACCAGGGCGGGCCGTGGACCGGACACACCATTGGAGAAAGTAATTTATCAGGTAAGCATAAATTCTGTTTTCTCCAACATTGGTGTGTCCGGTCCACGGCGTCATCCTTACTTGTGGGAACCAATACCAAAGCTTTAGGACACGGATGAAGGGAGGGAGCAAATCAGGTCACCTAAACGGAAGGCACCACAGTTTGCAAAACCTTTCTCCCAAAAATAGCCTCCGAAGAAGCAAAAGTATCAAATTTGTAAAATTTGGCAAAAGTGTGCAGTGAAGACCAAGTCGCTGCCTTACATATCTGGTCAACAGAAGCCTCGTTCTTGAAGGCCCATGTGGAAGCCACAGCCCTAGTGGAGTGAGCTGTGATTCGTTCAGGAGGCTGCCGTCCGGCAGTCTCATAAGCCAAACGGATAATGCTTTTAAGCCAAAAGGAAAGAGAGGTAGAAGTCGCTTTTTGACCTCTCCTTTTACCAGAATAAACAACAAACAAGGATGATGTTTGTCTGAAATCTTTAGTAGCCTCTAAATAGAATTTTAGAGCACGGACAACGTCCAAATTGTGTAATAAACGCTCCTTCTTTGAAACTGGATTCGGACACAAAGAAGGTACAACTATCTCCTGGTTAATATTTTTGTTAGAAACAACTTTAGGAAGAAAACCAGGCTTAGTACGCAAAACCACCTTATCTGCATGGAACACCAGATAAGGAGGAGAACACTGCAGAGCAGATAACTCTGAAACTCTTCTAGCAGAAGAGATTGCAACCAAAAACAAAACTTTCCAAGATAGTAACTTAATATCTACGGAATGTAAGGGTTCAAACGGAACCCCTTGAAGAACTGAAAGAACTAGATTTAAACTCCAGGGAGGAGTCAAAGGTCTGTAAACAGGCTTGATCCTAACCAGAGCCTGAACAAATGCTTGAACATCTGGCATAGCTGCCAGTCGTTTGTGTAGTAAGACAGATAAAGCAGAAATCTGTCCCTTAAGAGAACTTACAGATAATCCTTTCTCCAAACCTTCTTGTAGAAAGGATAGAATCTTAGGAATCTTTATCTTGTTCCATGGCAATCCTTTGGATTCACACCAACAGATATATTTTTTCCATATTTTATGGTAAATTTTTCTAGTTACAGGCTTTCTAGCCTGAATCAGAGTATCTATTACAGAATCTGAAAACCCACGCTTTGATAAAATCAAGCGTTCAATCTCCAAGCCGTCAGCTGGAGGGAAACCAGATTCGGATGTTCGAATGGACCTTGAACAAGAAGGTCCTGTCTCAAAGGTAGCTTCCATGGTGGAGCCGATGACATATTCACCAGGTCTGCATACCAAGTCCTGCGTGGCCACGCAGGAGCTATCAAGATCACCGAAGCCCTCTCCTGATTGATCCTGGCTACCAGCCTGGGAATGAGAGGAAACGGTGGGAATACATAAGCTAGGTTGAAGGTCCAAGGTGCTACTAGTGCATCTACTAGAGTCGCCTTGGGATCCCTGGATCTGGACCCGTAGCAAGGAACCTTGAAGTTCTGACGAGACGCCATCAGATCCATGTCTGGAATGCCCCATAATTGAGTTATTTGGGCAAAGATTTCCGGATGGAGTTCCCACTCCCCCGGATGGAATGTCTCACGACTCAGAAAATCCGCTTCCCAATTTTCCACTCCTGGGATGTGGATCTTAGACAAGTGGCAGGAGTGATCCTCCGCCCATTGAATTATTTTGGTCACTTCTTCCATCGCCAGGGAACTCCTTGTTCCCCCCTGATGATTGATATATGCAACAGTCGTCATGTTGTCTGATTGAAACCTTATGAATTTGGCCTTTGCTAGTTGAGGCCAAGCTTTGAGAGCATTGAATATCGCTCTCAGTTCCAGAATGTTTATCGGGAGAAGAGATTCTTCCCGAGACCATAGACCCTGAGCTTTCAGGGGTTCCCAGACCGCGCCCCAGCCCACCAGGCTGGCGTCGGTCGTGACAATGACCCACTCTGGTCTGCGGAAGCTCATTCCCTGTGACAGATTGTCCAGGGTCAGCCACCAACGGAGTGAATCTCTGGTCTTTTGATCTACTTGAATCGTCGGAGACAAGTCTGTATAATCCCCATTTCACTGTCTGAGCATGCACAGTTGTAATGGTCTTAGATGAATTCGTGCAAAAGGAACTATGTCCATTGCTGCAACCATCAATCCTATTACTTCCATGCACTGCGCTATGGAAGGACGAAGAACAGAATGAAGTACTTGACAAGAGCTTAGAATTTTTGATTTTCTGACCTCTGTCAGAAAAATCCTCATTTCTAAGAAATCTATTATTGTTCCCAAGAAGGGAACTCTTGTTGACGGGGACAGAGAATTTTTTTCTTTGTTCACCTTCCATCCGTGAGATCTGAGAAAGGCTAGGACGATGTCCGTATGAGCCTTTGCTTTTGACAAAGACGACGCTTGAATCAGGATGTCGTCCAAGTAAGGTACTACTGCAATGCCCCTTGGTCTTAGAACCGCTAGAAGGGACCCTAGTACCTTTGTGAAAATCCTTGGAGCAGTGGCTAATCCGAATGGAAGTGCCACAAACTGGTAATGCTTGTGCAGAAAAGCGAACCTTAGGAACTGATGATGTTCCTTGTGGATAGGAATATGTAGGTACGCATCCTTTAAATCCACGGTAGTCATAAATTGATTTTCCTGGATAGTAGGTAGGATCGTTCGAATAGTTTCCATTTTGAACGATGGAACCTTGAGAAATTTGTTTAGGATCTTGAGATCCAAAATTGGTCTGAATGTTCCCTCTTTTTTGGGAACTATGAACAGGTTGGAATAAAAACCCATCCCTTGTTCTCTTATTGGAACTGGATGAATCACTCCCATCTTTAACAGGTCTTCTACACAATGTAAGAATGCCTGTCTTTTTATTTGGTTTGAAGATAATTGAGACCTGTGGAACCTTCCCCTTGGGGGTAGTTCCTTGAATTCCAGGAGATAACCTTGAGAAACTATTTCTAGCGCCCAAGGATCCTGAACATCTCTTGCCCAAGCCTGAGCAAAGAGAGAAAGTCTGCCCCCCACCAGATCCGGTCCCGGATCGGGGGCCATCCCTTCATGCTGTTTTGGTAGCAGTGGTAGGCTTCTTGGCCTGCTTACCCTTGTTCCAGCCTTGCATTGGTCTCCAGGCTGGTTTGGGTTGTGAAGTATTACCCTCTTGCTTAGAGGATGTAGAATTAGAGGCTGGTCCGTTTCTGCGAAAGGGACGAAAATTAGGCTTATTTTTAGCCTTAAAAGACCTATCCTGTGGGAGGGCGTGGCCCTTTCCCCCAGTGATGTCTGAAATAATCTCTTTCAAATCAGGTCCAAATAATGTTTTACCCTTGAAAGGAATGTTAAGCAATTTTGTCTTGGAAGACACATCCGCTGACCAAGACTTTAGCCAAAGCGCTCTGCGCGCCACGATAGCAAACCCTGAATTTTTCGCCGCTAATCTAGCTAATTGCAAAGCGGCATCTAAAATAAAAGAGTTAGCCAATTTAAGTGCTTGAACTCTGTCCATAACCTCCTCATACGAAGATTCTTTATTGAGCGACTTTTCTAGTTCCTCGAACCAGAAACACGCTGCCGTAGTGACAGGAACAATGCATGAAATTGGTTGTAGAAGGTAACCTTGCTGAACAAAAATCTTTTTAAGCAAACCCTCTAATTTTTTACCCATAGGATCTTTGAAAGCACAACTATCTTTGATAGGAATAGTAGTGCGTTTGTTTAGAGTAGAAACCGCCCCCTCGACCTTGGGGACTGTCTGCCATAAGTCCTTTCTGGGGTCGACTATAGGAAATAATTTCTTAAATATAGGGGGGGGGACAAAAGGTATGCCGGGCCTTTCCCACTCTTTATTTACTATGTCCGCCACCCGCTTGGGTATAGGAAAAGCGTCGGGGGGCACCGGAACCTCTAGGAACTTGTCCATCTTACATAACTTCTCTGGAATGACCAAATTGTCACAATCATCCAGAGTAGATAATACCTCCTTAAGCAATGCGCGGAGATGTTCTAATTTAAATTTAAATGTCACAACATCAGGTTCAGCTTGATGAGAAATCTTTCCTGAATCTGAAATTTCTCCCTCAGACAAAACCTCCCTCATGGCCCCTTCAGATTGGTGTGAGGGTATGACAGAACAATTATCATCAGCGTCCTCTTGCTCTTCAGTGTTTAAAACAGAGCAATCGCGCTTTCTCTGATAAGTAGGCATTTTGGATAAAATATTTGCTATAGAGTTATCCATTACAGCCGTTAATTGTTGCATGGTAATAAGTATTGGCGCACTAGATGTACTAGGGGCCTCCTGTGTGGGCAAAACTGGTGTAGACACAGAAGGGGATGATGTAGTATCATGTTTACTCCCCTCATTTGAGGAATCATCTTGGGCAAAATCATTATCTGTGGCATTACTGTCCTTACTTTGTTTGGACGCTATGGCACAATTATCACATAAATTTAAATGGGGAGACACATTGGCTTTCATACATATAGAACATAGCTTATTTGATGGTACAGACATGTTAAACAGGCTTAAACTTGTCAACAAAGCACAAAAAACGTTTTAAAATAAAACCGTTACTGTCACTTTAAATTTCAAACTGAAAACACTTTATTATTGAATATGTGAAAAAGTATGAAGAAATTGTTCAAAATTCACCAAAATTTCACCACAGTGTCTTAAAGCATTAAAAGTATTGCACACCAAATTTCAGAGCTTTAACCCTTAAAATAACGGAACCGGAGCCGTTTTTACATTTAACCCCTATACAGTCCCAGCTATATGCTTTGCTGAGACCCAACCAAGCCCAGAGGGGAATACGATACCAAATGATGCCTTCTATAAGCTTTTTCAGTGATTCTTAGCTCCTCACACATGCATCTGCATGCCTTGCTCTCCAAAAACAACTGTGCATTAGTGGCGCGAAAATGAGGCTCTGTCTATAACTAGAAAAGGCCCCCATCTGAAAAAGGTGTCCAACACAGTGCCTGCCGTTTTTCTAAACAATCCCCAAGATTATAATAACCATTAATAGTTAGAATCTGCATAATATGCCTAGTAAAGCAATCGTTTTAGCCCAGAAAAATGTCTACCAGTTTTTTAAGCCCTTTTGAAGCCCTTTATTCTTTTATGTTTAACTAAGAAAATGGCTTACCGGTCCCCATGAGGGGAAATGACAGCCTTCCAGCATTACATGGTCTTGTTAGAAATATGGCTAGTCATACCTTAAGCAGAAAAGTCTGCTAACTGTTTCCCCCAACTGAAGTTACTTCATCTCAACAGTCCTGTGTGGAAACAGCAATCGATTTTAGTAACTTCTGCTAAAATCATCTTCCTCTTACAAACAGAAATCTTCATCCCTTTTTCTGTTTCAGAGTAAATAGTACATACCAGCACTATTTTAAAATAACAAACACTTGATAGAAGAATAAAAACTACATTTAAACACCAAAAAACTCTTAACCATCTCCGTGGAGATGTTGCCTGTGCAACGGCAAAGAGAATAACTGGGGTGGGCGGAGCCTAGGAGGGATCATGTGACCAGCTTTGCTGGGACTCTTTGCCATTTCCTGTTGGGGAAGAGAATATCCCACAAGTAAGGATGACGCCGTGGACCGGACACACCAATGTTGGAGAAATGTCCTCCCCTTTAAATTGTTCACAATGATTCATTTTACCTGCTGGAGTGTATTAAAAATGTTTACAAGTAGCTCCTATACCTTTATTTAGGCTTTTGAAATAGCTGATTTAGCCTGTGGTATCTCCACCTATACTGAAAGTTTATAAGCTAAAGTCTAGGCTATTGAGAAGCCGATGTAAACACAGTCATGACAAGAAATTACACTCCCAGTGGGGTGCAGGATAGTTGAGTAATAAAATGTCAATTTTACATTGTTATCTCTGAGTATTTAGCTTTGGTTTACAGACAAATACTGTATAAGATAAGGAAGCAAGTGTGTGTACACAAAGTGATAACATAATGAGATCTGTTATTACCTGCAAGCTCAACCCATTGTAATAGGCTGTGGTTTAAAAGCACAAAACTGGCTAATTCATATACACAAATAAACTTGAAAATGCAATTTCTCATACATTTTATACTCTGCAGCTGGTATAACAAGTAATTTAAAATACATTAAGGGGGAAAAAATGACAGTACACTGTCCCTTTAAAAACACTAATAAACGGGAAAGGCTGAAAAAATTAAATATTATCAAAAATACATCTCTGTATTTACTTAAACAGATGACAATACTGAAATCTACAAAGACAGGTTACTGTGTATTACTAAGGTTTCCCTCGTTATGAAACTACAATATAGCTCAAATATTTTTGTATTCTATTCCAAGAACACAGAATAAACATTATGTATCTCTAATGCAATTAATTTTACAAGTGCAAGAGAACATATAAATTAAACAAGTTCAAAGAGACGCATGCTTGCAAGATGTTTGCCTCAGCTGAACCGATGGACTAAGAAAGGAAATACTAATAGATTTTGTTTGTACATGTGTTCAGCAAATAAACACGCACAGAAATGCAATAACAGCTGAACTAACTAAATGAGTGTGTGTTATCGTTCGATGGATATTGTATGATATGTTGAGGTTCCAGCCAAATTAATACCATTTGTATGAACAATGAATAGGTTCATATACAACTAACACTGGGATAGATTACAAGTGAGGCGCAAACAGTTTTGCGCTAGCGTAATCGCGTTTTTGAGAGCCATTTTAAGTGCGCTAATATTACACGTGGAGCGAAATCACGATTTCGCTAGCGCAATTTGACATTTATTCTTCAATCCTTACCGCAATCTCAGAGCTGTGGTTAACTGTTTTCCGAAACAAAAAGTTGCACAAAACACTTTAACAATATAAGAACAGTTACACTCATATTAAAGGGACAGTCTACACCAGAATTTTTATTGTTTTAAAAGATAGATAATCCCTTTATTACCCATTCCCCAGTTTTGCATAACCAACACAGTTATATTAATAAACTTTTAACCTCTGTGATTATCTTGTATCTAAGCCTCTGCAAACTGCCCCTTTATTTCAGTTCTTTTGACAGACTTGCAGTTTAGACAATCACTGCATGCTCCCAGATAACTTCTCGTGCACAAGCACAGTGTTATCTATATGAAATATGTGAACTAACACCCTCTAGTGGTGAAAAACTGTTCAAATACATTCTGAAAAGAGGTGGCCTTCAAGGTCTAAGAAATTAGCATATGAGAACCTCCTAGATTAAGCTTTCAACTAAGAATACCAAGAGAACAAAGCAAAATTGGTGATAAAAGTAAATTGGAAAATTGTTTAAAATTACATGTTCTATCTGAATCATGAAAGTTTTTTTTGGCTTAGACTGTCCCTTTAACACTGTTAAAAAAAACATAAAAAAGTTTTAATGGCTCAAAGATATGAGATCTCAGGCAGGCAAATGGCTTTAACATTGAGACACATACATATACATTGCTAAATATGTACTTGTATGTATATATATATATATATATATATATATATATATATATATACATACATATATATATATATATACACACACACACACACACACACAATATCTCACAGAATTGAGTACACCCCTCACATATTTGTAAATATTTTATTATATCTTTTCATGTGACAACACTGAAGAAATGACACTTTGTAAAGTAAAGTACTTTTGTAAAGTAGTGAGCGTACAGTCTGTATAACAGTGTACATTTGCTGTCCCCTCAAAATAACTAAAAACACAGCCATTAATGTCTAAACCGTTGGCAACAAAAGTTAGTACACCCCTAAGTGGAAATGTCCAAATTGGGCGCAAAGTGTCAATATTTTGTGTGACCACCATTATTTTCCAGCATTGCCTTAACCCTCTTGGGTATGGAGTTCACCAGAGCTTAATAGGTTGCCACTGGAGTCCTCTTCCACTCCTTCATGATGACATCACAGAGCTGGTGGATGTTCCCCCACCTTCCATTTGAGGATGCCCCACAGATGCTCAATAGGGTTAAGGTCTGGAGACATGCTTGGTCAGTCCATCACCTTTACCCTCAGCTTCTTTAGCAAGGCAGTGGCTGTCTTGGAGGTGTGTTTGGGGTAGTTATGTTGGATTACTGCCCTACGGCCCAGTCTCCGAAGGGAGGGGATCATGCTCTGCTTCGGTATGTCACAGTACATGTTGGCATTCATGATTCCCTCAATGAACTGTAGCTCCCCACTCATGCAGGCCCAGACCATGACACTCCCACCACCATGCTTGAGTGTAGGCAAGACACACTTGTCTTTGTACTCCTCACCTGGTTGCCGCCACACACGCTTGACAGCATCTGAACCAAATAAGTTTATCTTGATCTCATCGGACCACAGGACATGGTTCCAGTAATCCATGTCCTTAGTCTGCTTGTATTCAGCAAACTGTTTGCGGGCTTTCTTGTGCATCATCTTCTGGGACGACAGCCATGCAGACCAATTTGATGCAGTGTGCGGCGTATGGTCTGAGCACTGATAGGCTGACCCCCACCCCTTCAACCTCTGCAGCAATGCTGGCAGCACTCATACGTCTATATTCCCAAAGACAACCTCTGGATATGACGCTGAGCATGTGCACTCAACTTCTTTGGTCGACCATGTCGAGGCCTGTTCTGAGTGGAACCTGCCCTGTGAAATGCTGTATGTTCTTGCCCACCGTGCTGCAGCTCAGTTTCTGGGTCTTGGCAATTTTCTTATAGCCTAGGCCATCTTTATATAGAGCAACAATTCTTTTTTTAAGATCCTCAGAGAGTTCTTTGCCATGAGGTGCCATGTTGAACTTCCAGTGACCAGTATGAAAGAGTGTGAGAGCGATAACACCAAATATAACAAACTTCCTCCCCATTCACACCTGAGACCTTGTAACACTAACAAGTCACATGACACCGGGGAGGGAAAATGGCTAATTGTGCCCAATTTGGACAATTTAACATAGGGATGTACTCACTTTTGTTGCCAACATTTTAGACATTAATGGCTGTGTGTTGAGTTATTTTTAGGGGACAGCAAATTTACACTGTTATACAGGCTGTACACTCACTCACTTTGTTGAAGATTTTGTTACATGCGAGCACAAAATAGTTATCCTTTGTTGAAGATTTTTTTTCATGAAAGCACAAATAACACATTTTAAATTATTTTCTATTTTATTATTTCCTATTTTATATCAGCAAATAAAATTTGCAAACACACTTTGCACACATTTTTGCAAACAGTTTGCAAATATTTTCATTTCACTTATGATCATTTGATATACATCAAATATTTGAAATTACAATTAACCCTATAGCTTTCTTCTAGCGCACATATACACTATTTTCTATCCAAAAATCACTCTTTTTTTTCTGTTGTGAGAACAGGGAAGTATATGCAGCAAGGGTTTCAACTAGCGCTACACTAAAACACCTGTATTTTTCTGTAAAAGTTACAGCCTAAAACTACAAGATCCGTAATGCCATCTAAATTCAGTAGTTATGAGTTTTATGCTACAAAGCTGTAACATAAAACTCATAACTAAATTGCTACAAAGTACACTAAACACCCATAAACTACCTATTAACCCCTAAACCAAGGCCCTCCCGCATCACAAGCACTATATTAAATTTATTAACCCCTATTTTGCCGCTCCCCGACATCGTCACCACTATAATAAACATATTAACGCCTAAACCGCCGCCCTCCGGCATCAAAAACACTATTTAAATATTGTGAACCCCTAATCTGCCGTCCGCCCACACCGCCGCTATTAACCCCTTAACCGCAAGCCCCCCACAATGAAATATACTAAAATAAACTATTAACCCCTAAACCGAAAGCCCCCAAAACGAAATAAACTAATTTAAACTAGTAACCCCTAAACCTAACGACCACCTAACTTTATATTAAAATTACAATTCCCCTAGCTTAAATTAAACTTTACCTGTCAAATAAAAAAATAAAAAAAATAAACTAACAATTAAACTATTATAATTATTAAACTAAACTTAAACTAGCTACCAATTAAATAAAACTAAACTACCAATAAAAAATTCCTAACACTACTATAAAAAATACAAAAAGTATCTTATTACTAAAAAAACTAACTAAATTACAAAAAAAACCACTAAATTACGAAAAATAACAAATTATCAAAAATAAAAAATAATTATACCTAATCTAATAGCCCTATCAAAATAAAAAAGCCCACCCAAAATAAAAAAAAACAGTCTACAATAAACTACCAATGGCCCTTAAAAGGGCCTTTTGTGGGGCATTGCCCCAAAGATATCAGCTATTTTACCTGTAAAAAAAAAAATGCAAACACCCCCCCAACAGTAAAACCCACCACCCTACCAACCCCCCCCCAAAAAAATTCTAAAATAACCTAAACTAACCATTGCCCGGAAAAGGGCATTTGTATGGGCATTGCCCTTAAAAGAGCATTTAGCTCTTTTACTGCCCAGACCCTAGACTAAAAAAAAACCCTTAAAAAAACCTAATACTAACCCCCGACGATCCACTTACAGTTCTTGAAGTCCCGATTGAAGGATCCATCCAGCAGGCGAAGTCCTCATCCATGCGGCAAGAAGTCTTGATCCAGATGGCCTCTTCTATCTTCATCCAGCAGGCGCGGAGCAGGTCCATCCTGAAGACATCCGGCACGGAGCATCCTCTTCATATGGCTCCTAATTTAGCACTGTTGCTTCACCAATTAGGCTGGGACACCCAATGAAAGTGGCTGAGAGCAGACCCTCACCCCTCCCCTGCAAATGAACAGACCCATTATACAAACAGAAGCAGTCTGAAGTCTGTATACATCAGTATACATCTAAAACTTTGGGGCTTTGTTAGGAGTCTGAAAATCAGCACAATGTTAATTAAAAATAAGCACAAAAATACATTTTTACAAAAAAACCCAACATCGCAAACTACGTAATAAATGTATTAACCCCTAATCTGCCATTAACCCACATCACAAAGTACCTATTAAATCTATTAACCCCTAATACGCAAAACTCACACATTGCAATAATCCTAATTAACCTATTAACCCCTAATCCGCCAATGCAAATAACTAATTTAATTACTAAGCCCCCTAACCTAACACCCACTAAATTAACCCCAAATTACATAAAATAATAAAATGCTAAATTACTAAGAAAAATAAACCTAAGATTAAAATTGAAATAAATTAATCTAAAATTACCAAAAATAAAAGTCTAACATTACAGAAAATAATAAACAAAATTATCCAAAATAAAAAAAATTAAACCTAATCTCTATGAAAATACCCCCCCAAAATAAAACTCTGACCCCCAAATAGGTATTCACCATTCCTGAAGTCCGTCTGAGAAGGTCCTGTTCCAGGTGGTGAAGTCTTCCTCCAAGCGGCCGACATCTTCTTTCAAGCTGGGATTTCTCTTCCTTCCTCATCCAGAACAGAGCCGGCATGGAGCAGAGATGAGCGCAGAGCAAGACCGGCGACCGCGGAGCCATGGAGCGTGAAGTATCCTCTTCGTACTATTGCCGCCGTACACTGAATAGTGAATTTAAGGTACACATTTAAATATGGTGTCCCTTGCAAATCAGCCAATAGGATTTCAGTAGTTCTCATCCTATTGGCTGATTTAAATTTGAAGAATCAAATCAGCCAATAGGAATGCAAGGGACACCATATTTAAACGCTTGGAAGAAGACTTCACCGCCTGGAACAGGACCTTCTCCGCTGGACTTCAGGAACGGTGAGTACATATTTGTTTTTTTTTGCTTTTTTTAGATTAGGGATTTATTGGGCACTCTGAATCCCCATTAAGGACAATGCCCATACAAATGTCAAATTTTGGGGGGGCTTTTTTATTTTCATAGGGATTAGGTTTATTTTTTTTATTTTGGATAATTTGGTTTATTATTTTATGTAATGTTAGACTTTTATTTTTTGTAATCTTAGATTGACTTTTTTTTTAAGTAATGTTAGCTTTTTTTTAATTGTAACTTAGTATTTTTTAATTTAGGTACTTGGGGTTAATTTTGGGAGAGTTAGGTTAGGGGTCTTGGTAATTGAATTAGTTATTTGCGTTAAGGGGGTTTGGCGGATTAGGGGTTAATAGATTTATTAGGATTATTGCGTTGTGTGGGTTTGGCGGATTAGGGGTTTATTGGGCACTCTGAATGCCCTTTTAAGGGCAGTAAAAGAGCTGACTGTCCTTTTAAGGGCAATGCCCATACAAATGCCCCTTTAGGGGCAAAGGGTAGTTTAGGATTTTTTAGTGTTAGTTTTTTTATTTTGGTTTTTTTTTTGGGTGGTGGATTTTACTGTTAGAGGGGGGACTTAGTATTTTTTAAGGTAAAAGAGCTGTTTAACTTAGGGCAATGCTCTACAAAAGGCCCTTTTAAGGGCTATTGGTAGTTTAGTATTAGATAAGGGGGTGCTTTTTATTTTCATAGGGATTAGTTTTATTTTTTTATTTTGGATAATTTGGTTGATTATTTTATGTAATGTTAGATTGACTTAATTTTATTTATTTTTTTATTTTTAAGTAATGTTAGCTTTTTATTTTAATTGTAACTTAGTATTTTTTAATTTAGGTAATTGGGGTTAATTTAGGGGGAGTTAGGTTAGGGGTCTTAGTAATTTAATTAGTTATTTGCGTTAAGGGGGTTTGGCGGATTAGGGGTTAATAGATTTATTAGGATTATTGCATTGTGTGGGTTTGGCTGATTAGGGGTTAATAGTTTTATTAGGTTTATTGTGTTGTGGGTTAATATTGGATTAGGGGTTAATAGTTTTATTAGGTTTATTGTGATGTGGGTTAATGGCGGATTAGGGGTTAATAGTTTTATTATGTTTATTGTGATGTGGGTAATGGCGGATTAGGGGTTAATACATGTATTAGGTTTATTGCAATGTGGGTGAATTAGGTGATTAGGAGTTAATATACTTTATTAGTTATTACTATTAAGTTATTGCGGTGGGGGTTGGTGGTTGACAGGTAGATATTGCGCATGAGTAAGGTGCTAGTTTATATTTTCAGGCAGTTACGGTGCTCACATTTTTAGCGTAAGGCTTGCTGCACCTGTCTATGTGTGGCGAGGTAAAAATGGAGTAACATCTCTCCATTTTCGTTGCATAAGTCCTTGCGCTGAATATGTGATACCCATTTGCAACATGGTTCTATGTTAGCTTATGGGAGTAAAAATTGCATTTATATGCGGCACTGTATATGTGATACCAAAACCGCGTAAAAACCGATGTCACCGGCAAAACACCGGCTTTTGCGGGCGACACCGCATATGTAATCTTGCCCCCAGTCTAGGCGTGAAGAACATAAATGTTGAGAGGTATAAAATATGCAGCCTATTTCACTTCATCTACTGCGTAAGGGTGTGCATTAAAAAAAAAGGAGTGTCCATCTCTACCAATAGGGCAGAGGCAGATGTCCTTATCAACCAGTCAGGATTAGCATAAAGTACAAAACCAATACTCCAGTATCAGCTTTAATTTAAAATTAAAGATTTTTTACTGAAAATCACATACATAAAAGGCATTTTTGTTTTTACAGTGTCCAAATGAGATTGTCTTTAGTGCATCCCAATAAAAAGATCTGGTTTAGAACACATGTAGCACTAAGGTTTATAGGAATACATTGTCTGCATTTACATTTCTTATGGCCATTATTTTATTACATGTAAGGCAGTCCCCAGTGGACCTCTCACATCAACCCACAATCCTCTACACACAACACTGAAAAAAATACATGCAATTTAATAACACATCTTGTTACAAAAGAACACAATAAAGTAATTTATTTTGGTTATTCATTATAAATTATCATAAGTAAAAAATAAATAAAACATTCTTCATTCAGACCTGAAAAATCTCTGATATTTCTGCTGCTTGAAATTGCAAAAATACTATCCTAATTTAAACATAAATCTTGCATGCTAATGCCGAAAAGGTTATATTCCTTAGTAAATAAATGATGAGTATATTCATTTGCAATTTATATGACTAATGATTTATCTGACTACCCTTATTTAAATAACTTTTTTTAGCTACTTGGGAATTCTGAAAGACAAGTATCCATAACAATGTTTAATTCTTATGAGGTCTCAATTAATACTGTAGGTTTCTGAGATATTCCAGCTGTCTGTTTTCCAATTGTAAAACATTTGTTCCAATTATAAGTCTACTAACAAAGTGCACACACACAATCCACAAGGCAACAAAAAGTCGAGTTGATTTAGCACACAAATTTAAATTAGCTTGCTCTTTTGTCTGGATGCCCTATACTGCTACGAAAAAGCATGTTCAGCATGATGTTTCCTCTTATTAAAATTTCTCCAGATAACAGAGCACAGAAATACAAACCTCCCCCACTCCAAGCTCTAAAAAGGAAGGGATCAATGCCACAAGAAAAAAAAAATATGAAGCTCATTCAAACTTCTGGCATTTATTCACACCACAGGAATCCTACATAATTATTCCCCTTAGGAAATGCGAAGAAAAGTGTACAACGCGTTTCATATACTTACTGACTGTAAATGCCTTGGAAATACCAAGTTACAAAACAATAAAAAAAGATCAACCTTTCATTAGAACAAGTAAGATTTAAATATATGATAAAACCTAAACTGCCCACAAAGTTGAACCATACAATTTTTGCTTATTATCCAGTATTTCATTTCCTTAAGTATCCTTTCCTCAGACATGTGCATGATTTTCAGGTCTTTAAAGTCACGAAATTTGACAAAAGAATGAAATACAGGCTGCATAGAAAATAATATCTTTTAAATGGTATGTGGCAAAATGATGAAACATTATGACTAAATTATTGGAGTGATGTATCAAAGGCTCCAGCTGCAAAAACGCGTTATTAAAATACTCAGATACCCAACTGATATAAACACTGTGTTCAAAATGAACAGATCCCCACTTGACATAAATACTATTATTACTACAAATACTACTCTTTTTACTACTGATAATAATAATAATATTCAACAGAACTATAGTTTGCTTTATTTCTGAAGTATTATTATTATTATTATTATTATTATTATTAATGATGCTTATAATAATAATAATAATAATAATAATAATAATATTCAACAGAACTATAGTTTGCTTTATTTCTGAAGTATTATTATTATTATTATTATTATTATTATTATTAATGATGCTTATAATAATAATAATAATAATAATAATAATAATAATAATAATAATAATATTCAACAGAACTATAGTTTGCTTAATTTCTGAAGTATTATTATTATTATTATTATTATTATTATTAATGATGCTTATAATAATAATAATAATAATCAACAGAAATATAGTTTGCTTTATTTCTAATGTATTATTATTATTATTATTAATGATGATAATAATAATAATGAAAATAATAATAATATTTCAAAAGAACTATAGTTTGCTTTATTTCTGATTTATTCTAATGATAAATTATGATAATAATAACAATAATAATAATAATTGTTGCTATAACGATGACAATAATGATGATGATTATTATTGATATTATTATTAATAAAGTCCCTTCAATTTTAAAATGTAATATTTATTTATATCACTGTGCTAGAACCCTAGATACTTGCTGTCACAGTTAAAAACACACCATATATTTTATTAAGAAGACTCTACTCATGAAAACAAACAATATAAAGGGTAATATTGTGTGATACAACACAGATATCATAGTGAAATTTGGTTGCATAACTTACTATTACTCAGAGGTAATGTGTGGAAATTGTTGTGCATTTTAAATCAGACCAAGAAGAGGGGTAAAAATGCCCATGAACTCATTTCCCTTGACATTATGACTAACAGAAAGATGTAGGTGGCTTGACCTGGGAGGTGAGGGCAGACATGTGTATGTTGTCTAACAAAATCTAATAATATTCAAATCCGTCACTATTAATACAAGTGAAATGCACCACAGCACCGCTGCTTTTCTTTTACTTTTTGACTATTTGATTGGCAACGCTTTATTCCTTTGTGGCTGATATAAGTTATTTTTTTTTATATTGAGCCTTACTTGATATCTTTCACTCAATTTCAGCCCTAATGGCTGTTGACACCCATTTTAATGACCATTAACTTTACTATTATACCACTGAGTTTGTGGTTCTTTGTCTTTTAATTAGTATATAAAACATTTGGTATTAACAGAAATAATTATAAAATTGACATGAGTTACAAAGAATGACTATATCAAGTATATTTAAAGGGCCATTATAGTGATAAAATGCACTAATTTGTTAAAGCGTGTCATTTAATCACACACAATGCTGCAATGCTATAGGCCAGCTTACCAGTGGAGCGATATTTAGCTTTTGCTAGAGCACTAATTGCGCTAGAAGTAAACTTTTTATGCACATTGGTTTGCGTTCATATTTTCAGTTAGAAGTAAAAGTTATCACTCCCGCACTAACCTGAAGTGTGCAATAAACTGAACTTAGAATATTGTGAAAGATAACCTATTCCCTAACAAAAGTTAATGAAGCAAACAATATTCTCATGTGCTAACTCAACATGAAAATATGAATATGTTACATTCCAATATTCTTCAGACAGCAGAATACATTCTATTTATTTATAAATACATATTTCTACATATATCTAGTGGTATTTTGGTACAATATATATTTCTACCTATATATATATATATATATATATATATATATATATATATATATATATATATATATATATATACACATACATGATTATATATAGGTAGATATACATATAAAGATATATATATATTTATATATAGGAATATCTGTTTATAAATACTTAGAACATATTCTGCTATGTGCAAAACACTGGAACATGAAATATTTACAGTTAATAAACACTATAACACCAGAGATATGATATCTTTGAGCCCTTATAACTTTTTGTGCAAATTTTTTAAAATTATTTTTATTAGATGTTGTTATTATGATTGTAACTGTATTGTGTAATGTATTTTGGATGTGTTTTGTGACACTTTTCTTGTTTTGACAAACAGTTCTGAGGACACGCTAACCTGATGAGTGATAACTTCAATTGCGCTCAAGCGACCACGTTTACTTTTAACTTGTAATATGAGCGCAATTAAACTTGCGCACAAACGAACAGGAAAACCAGATATCACTCGCGCACAAACGTTTGTGCTCCACTTTTAATCTTGCCCTATGTGTTTAACTCCATGCTTCCAAGCGGCAGCATCAATAGTAATAACGCAGTGTTGCGGCATTGCTAGTGATAAAATTGCATGCTCTTATTTAATTAATACACAGATTTAATATAATCTACAAGCAAAGCGAACAAAAAATGTTTCTAAAAGCTTAGTTCTGATCTCTGTAAATTTCTTTTTGGACTAAAAAATGTTCCACAATGTTCCAAAAATCTAGCCAACATCTTACAGTGAAATGTGTTGTCCACTCACGCACAACCACAAGTTCAGTTTTACTACATAAGTTGAGCATATATCCTGCAGATGTTCATACAGTGCATACACTTGTTTATGGTATCATCACATAGTTAAACAAAATTGTTACCACATGCCAATAGCCACATGAATTTATACAGATGTTTAGTAGCAAGGATCAAAAGGGCTTCCTTCAAATATCTTAAGATCAGGTGCCAGACAAAGTTATAGAAACAATGCAGACACATTAATAGCGCTTGTACCAGTGAAAAAAATCAAAGTAATTCTGATTAGAAAAGTAATTAAGTCTTTGATCTTACTCTTATATTGTACCTTACCTTTTCTAGAAGGGAGAAAAAAACTGCTGATGAATGATTATCAGCTGATATTTTAAATGATAGTTTTAATTAAAAATAATTCCATTTTCTTTAGGTTTAGCCCTTTGACTATGTTCACTGTCAATCAACAGATTATTACTGTATGGTTTCATTGTATTGATAAATAAAGGTGTTTATTAATGTGCAGCAAACTTACCAACTTCATCTAGCTGCTGATTCTTGTGATAGACTTATTATTAGGAAAAAAATAAGCTATTGCCTACATAGAGAGACACTTCTGTGAGTAGACAAATAATCAAATGTACACTATAACCCATTGCTTTGCCTATAGTGCTGACCAATGCAGTCACATAAAGACTACAAATGGAGACTCCTGAATATTTTGTAAAAATGAAGACATATGCAGATGGTATAGTCACTGAAGGGGCTGCAGTCTCTACTGGGAAGCTTTTATTTTGGTTCCTAGGAGACACTTGGACTCGATCCAGTCAGTTTCTTGCCCATGCTCATTAAAGGACTTACTTTTGTTGCAAAAATCATGTGACAGCAGAACTGTTTCATACACTTTTATTTATGTATAGAAATTTTCAGTGTAGGTGTAAATACAACAGGCAAAAACACCTATTTCAAATTACAAAATCAGGGTAAAGACGTTAACTATAATACCATCCAGCAGGTAAAATAGATCATTGGGAAAACTAAAGTCAAAAATTTACTTTGATGATTCAGATAGAGCACACAATTTTATTCCATTATTAAAATGTGCACAATCGTTTTATATGTACACTTTTGAAGGCATCAGCTTTTACTGAGCATGTGCAAGAATTCCCAGTATGTATGTATATACATTTTGTGATTGGTTGATGGCTGTCATGTGATGCAGGGGAACAGAAAATATCAATTGCTTTACAATTTGTCAGAAAAAAAATCTACTAATTTGAAATTCAGACAGTACTTTTGCTTTGCCTTTTTATTATGCTTTTGTTGATAATGCAATTCTACTTTATTTAGTCGTCCTTTGAAGAAAAGTAAAAAAAAAAATCACAGTACACTGTCCATTTATAACTTCCTGGACTCATTCATCTGGGATAATTTGGTTGCTCCAGAGCAGTATCAGAATATCTTAAACATGCACACTCTGCTACGTTAAACAGGAACCGTAAGCTAAATACAAATAAAATGTATAGTGCAATATTTTTATTATGATTAATTAAACATTTTGGGCGTGGAGCGCTAAATATCGCTTTCTTGAAAGTGATATTTGTGCTCCGTTAAGCAATACCAGTGCACGCAAATGTGCGCTGGTATTAAAAATTGACAGCAATGCGTACGCAAGCGTGGGTTCACATTGCTGGGAAGCATTGTGCTCATTAGAGCGTGCTTCTATAGGCTCCAATGTGAGCCTTGTTCTAGTGTCGTCTTACATGACACAGAACGAAAGCGCAGCAAAGGGGGTAACTCGTGCAGCGGTGGCAGCTAATTGTAAATATATATATGTATATGCTTATATAAATATATATTTATGTGTTAATATGTGTATATATATTTACTGGAAACACACAGTTCCCATAGAACACAATGTAAAGGCACTTTTCAGTGCCGTTTTTTTTTTCTAACACCCCCCACTCCTGCCAACTTTACACCTAAAATACTAACTAGTGCAGCTATTTTATTAAAAAATAAAAATGTTAAAATTTGTATTTATTAATAAAATACACTACACTTGAAATGGCTAGTTATTTATTGAGAATTATATTTAAAAAAGACTTCCATTGTAAACTTATTTAATCATTGGAAATTCTTCCTGTATGGGCTGAAAGCCATACTGTTTTTAGAACCCAGGGAATGATTTTATATACAAGTATTATTATTATTATTATTCTTTATTTATAAAGCACCAACAGATTCCGCAGCGCTGTATCTACATAGAATAATCCAAAAAGTTAGGAACTAGAATGAGCTTCATAAGTTTGTCAAGCTCTGGCTTGCAATACAATCTGCACATAACATTCCTGATAGTCATATATCTTTCTTTACTGCTTTTTAAATTTACACAGTTCAATGTGAATGCAATCTATGACATATTGATATTTAAATCTACTTATCTTCTCTAGTTTATCATTCTTTTGAACATTGGATTTGTATGCCCATAAATCAAATTATATCTTATCTCAAACCTACACTATTGAGTTTCACTCCTCTGAAGACACATCTGTTTAATTAATAAAAACCTATCAGTGAAGGTTGTTTACTTATGATTTGATTTTTGAACTGGGTAAAGTTATGTCAATTCTCCATATCATATCAATTCACACAGCAGATTACAGGATTATTAACTATTGCTTTGTTAAACATCTGTTGAACAATATGCCTGATATGGTATCATTGTTGCTCGGTCCTTCTGATGATTTTCAGTAACAACTTTATGTTAACAACAAGCACATTTATTTCCTTTCCTGACAGCTCACATGACATTCCATCTTGATTCACAGACTGTTTCTCAACTAACTTCCCTTTATAATCTCACTCTATGTGCAAACAAATACTTTTACCTTATGCCAATATTAACCAACTCCTTTAACTTTAAATGGTCAGTTTTAATAGCTACTACAGGTACATTGCTGATGTATTATTGTTTAAAGATCTCTTCCAGTTCCACCATATACATAGACCCCATAGGTATCTCTTAATATGATCTTCCCTCTCTGTACGTAGACCTCATATGCACCATTTAACTATGTCCTTCCATGTATGTGGATGGACCTCATATGCACACTCTCAATAAGCCCTTCCATTCATGTGCATGTACTTTTTATCCACTTTCTCAATAAGTTCTTTCACACATGTACATGTACCTCTTATTCACTGTTTCAATAAGTTCTCCTAGACATGGGTATGGCCTGTTATCCAAACAGAAAGAGAAGCAGTCTGCCAGGCTTGTTCTTTGGCCCAATTACCACCTGGGAGTAGCTTCTTTTTGCCCAATTGTGCTTTTCACAGAGGAAAAGTTTCCTGAAGTATATCAGTCTGATCTGACTAACAAGGTCAGTCCAGCCCCGAAATACCAGGTAATTTTCTTTTGAACAAGGGAAACAGCAACCCCAGACAATTGTTTTGTCCTTCTTTGGGCCTCGTCAGTGAGGTGCAGCCATATCTCTCTAAGCACAGTGGGCAAAGAGTCCACGTCTGGTTTACCTTATGTACCTCTTATCCACCATCTCAATAAGTCCTTCCATACGTGTGTATGTACCTTATAACCTCAATCTAAAAAATATAAAAAATAAGAGAGGGCGCATACACTATATATACACTGTACAACTTCAAAAAACAACATATACAGCTCATTCAATATATGGCACTTGTACCTATTAACATACAATTATATCAAAGTCCCATGTTGAAAGTCACTATGATAGTGCAAAAAATCAGGTATGTCCTCAGTGTGAATGATGGCTGCACACCTCTTCACAGAAGATACTGAAAAAAACTGTAAAATAGAAGAAAGAGAGGGGCGCCTCATGTGTAGAATCACCAATCAAAAAAGCCAAAGCTTATGCACTCGAGCCAAATTGGTACCTACATTTAAAATAAGCACACCAATGTGCTAATGGAAGACTTCTATTTTAACCTCAATCTAAATAAGTGCTTCCATACATGTGCATGGACCTCTTAACCTCCATCTCAATAAGTGCTTCCATACATGTGCATGGACCTCAAATACATCTTCTACACAATCCCTTCCATCCCTGTGCTAAAAAAAAAATTACCTGGATATAACACATTTATTTAATATCAAAATCCTAAACACGTCTTCACTTCACTTATTACTTCCCATGTATTTCAAACCTTTTTTGAGAATGAATTGCCATTCTCAAACTTTAAGGGCACAATTTATCAAACACTGGAGGACAGCGGCGTACATATTCACTTCCCAATTTATCATTGCACATGAGCGCTTCTTTTCACTTGCATGCAACCCCACCCTCTGCCAATCACACGTCAGCAGGAGCTGTCAATCTCCCTGGTCGGAAGAGATTGAAATTCTCCACCTAAGAGGTGGAAACAGAGCTGGGAAGTAGCGGTCCTTAAACACAGCAGTCATTAAAATCCTTGATTAACAACATGTGCAATAAAAAGGTTAAATGACTGCTGTTTAAAACACAAAAGTTATTAAACCCTTGATTTCAAGAAAAAAACATGCAGTCATGATTTAACTGGAGAACACATGCATGGGTGGTTAAACTCCTTAAAGGTACAGTGTACACCAATTTTTATATTACGATATGTAATAAACTCTACTATAAAGATGAATATGCACAGATACTGATCTAAAGATCCAATATAAAACCTTTTAAAAATTTACTTAGAAGCTCCCAGTTTAGCACTCCCAGTCAAAGGGGCTAGGAAAGCAGAAAGAGCAGAACCCCCCCCCCTTATCTGCATATGAAAAGACAGAATACACAAACAGGAGCAAGCAGTCTACATCTGATACTTTGGGCTTGGTTAGGAGTCTGGATATCAATACAATGTTATTAAAAAATAAACAAAACTATACACTGTTACAAAAGCACTTTCAAATGGGCTATATAAATGGACCTCTACAAAACATTTATGCAAAGAAAAATCTAGTGTACAATGTCCCTTTAATTGTCCATAATGGGCACGGGTAATCAAGTGGTCAAATTAAATCCCTAACATATGCAGGCAGCAAAGATTCAACCCCTTGATTGCCACCATTAACTTTTAAGTTCCTGGGGCTATCCACAGCACGCTACCCTGTTGTCACTGCAGTGTGTAGAAATTTGAAGGGGAGAGAATAATGGAGGAGTAGAGTGCTATCAAACTCACATGCAAAAATAGGAGATAAGTGACATGTGGCTATGCTGTTGCGTGCACAAAGAGGAGAGGTGTGTGGTCTATTTTACCCTCCTTACCCCAGCAAAAATGACATGCTAAGGCTAAAGAATGTTTCACTAGATGCCAAGGCCTATTGCTGGCACAGTGGTGCTTAGTATTTGTTGAGCCCAAGTGTCATGCAGAGTCATATATATACAGTATATATTTTGTCTTAGCTTCTAGTGGGTTAATGAAGAAAACTCAGGACTAAACAGGTAACCAATTGGTTTAACTTTGAAGAAGCTAGATGTCTCTGATATCACTGATCAAAGTGGATACTTCGGTCTCAGGGTCTCCACATGTGACGTTGTCCCAAACTTTTTACTGCCTAGATTTCAGCATGGGGGAGACTTGAGGTCCGAGGAACAATCACTACATAGCCAGCCCCCAGCTGGAAGCCAGAACTTCCTAACCACAATATCTAGTAATATGACTTATGCCTATAACTCTTCCCAGAAAACACCTTCAGTATTTTAGGTGTTGGAAAAAGCAGGGATCCAATAAGCCCAAACATGCATGGGTAAGGATAAGGGCCCAGAGACTACCTGGGATATGCCAGTCACTTAAACTGGGGTGTGGGATGTTTGTTGTCTATGGGTTTGTAATAAAGTAATTATATACTATAATTTTGCATGCAGTGGGCACACGGAATTGCCCAAGTGGGTACCTATTTCCCTAGAGCCAATATCTCCCATCCAGCCATTAAACATGTTTAGTGTAACTTCAGCATTATGTAATTACCCCCAGGGGGAAGTCATGTGATCTGGAATGGGTATAAAATAGTGCTTGAGTGTAACACAGGCAGACTTCATTACCCTTTTACATCATGGACTATACCATCAAAAATTATTATTGGGAGTCTCAACAGATTTAATTTTAATCCTTTTTATTTTTTGTAACTGTTTTGCAATTGTGTGTGTCTGTTGTCTATTATTTATTTACCTTTTTATATACCATCTAATTTAATGTATTTCTTTATCACTTTTTATGCACTGTGAATTTTTTTTACAGATTAAATGTAAATTTAATCAGTTCTGCTTTGTGCTCTAGAAACATTCAGAGTTCATGGCTTCTGTGATCTTGAAAATAACATTACCATAGTATTATTTTTATATATTTGTTTTCCTTTAATGCAACTGTAAATTAGGGGTAGCCAAAAAGGGTTTTGTGTGTTGGCAGCAAATGTTCATGTTTGGGGAAGTATATGCAGGATTTTGCAGGTTTAATGTGGCTTGGCCCTTATGCCCTGGTAAGGATTTGGGATAATGCGGCTGAAGACCCTGTAAGGTTAACCCCTTCATGCCCACACTCTCCCTGTTGTCACAGCTTGGCAGGTAGCTCTGTCTGTGGCAAGTTGGTAGTAGAAGTTAATTTTTGTAAACATTGATTTTTGGGGTGGCATATGTAGTATTTGGGGGTTAATTTGAGTGGCTTGTAGGACCTCGTAAGGAATTGGGATAACACTGAAAACCCTGTGTTGTTGCCCCACGTGTCTTTTTTTCCCCTACCTTCACAGCTGGACAAGTGTGTGTAGCAAACTGGAGACAGAGGCTGGTATCTAGCCCTGCCTGGGGTAAAGCAGAGCATTTTGGGCGGGTTTAATTAACCCGGGGTTGTACACTAGTTATAGTGGTAGAGGTTTGGATAAATTAAATTACCCCTTACAGTCTCATGGGCAGAGGTGGTATTGTAGTACACCCCTGCCTGTGACTCCAGGGTACATTGCGCAGAATTAATTCTCATCACAATAAATGTAATTACAAAAATTTGCATCATTTGTTGAACTATTAACATATTTCATTTATTTTGATCCAATTTTATTGTTTTAGTTAAATGATGAAAAATGTTTTATATGTTGTTCCTATATCCTTATATTCCCCATTATTATCCTGCTTGTGGTCATCTGATATAAAAAGTCAGGGAGGCCATGATATTAAAAAAAAAAAAAAAAAAGTGTATTAGACATTTAGTCTTCATGCAGACAGCCAGAGAAAAATATTTTAAACTGTTTCCAAGGCTTCTGTAACTATTTTAAATATGCATATTTTAGTTGCTATGATGTTTCATTTAAGTGTTGCACCAAAGACAAGTGGGAGATGTTCTTGGCATTCAAAGAGAACTGCTGAGGAAGTATCTCCTACATTTCCTGGGCACTTAAAGGGACATTAAACACTAAATACATGCTAGATAGAATGATGCATTCAAAGAAAAGATTAGTCCATGGCTAACATGTAGATGTATTTTTTAAAGTTTCATAAGTTGTTTAAAAAGTGACAAAATAAGTGTAAAGTTTTAGTGTCTATAAAACACTGGGAGCTGCCATGTTGTAACTTGTGTTACCTTCTCTGCTGTGGCAAATTAGGGTCAGTTATAAATAGTTCACTAGAGTGTGCAGCCAATGGTTGTGCTGGATTTAACAGTGTTCTGCGCTTCCATTTCTAACAGGAACTGAAAAGCTCACAATTTCAGAATGGAATTACAGGCAAAGATGACAAAATAAATAATGAAAGTATATTGCAGAGTTGTTTTATTATATACAATTTATCATTTTATATCATTTTAAGTGTTTAACCCCTTAACGACTGAGGACGTGCAGGGTACGTCCTCAGAAAAAAGGCAGTTAACGCCTGAGAACGTACCCTGCACGTCCTCAGTGTGCAAAGCAGCTGGAAGCGATCCTGCTCGCTTCCAGCTGCTTTCCGGTTATTGCAGTGATGCCTCGATATGGAGGCATCCTGCAATAACCTTTTTAAGCCATCCGGTGCAGAGAGAGCCACTCTGTGGCCCTCTCTGCACCGGAGATCTGTGGCTTAATGCGTTGGTGGGTGGGAGCCGGACCGGGAGGTGGGTGGCGGCCATCGATGGCCCTGGTGATGTGAAGGGGGGCGGGATCGTGGGCGGGGGTGGCTGGGGGCGCGCACGGGCGCGTGCGTGCACGGGAGGGTGGGGGCGGGCGCATGCACGGGGAGGGAGCGGGTGGGAACCGCTACACTACAGAAAATGCTCAAATAAAAAAATGTTAAAAAAAATGTAAAAAATTAAAAAAAAAAAAAACATCAGCAAGGTGGTGGGGGGAAGCTACACTACAGAAAAAAACTAACAAACAAAAAAAAGCACTTTTTATTGGAAACTGGGTACTGGCAGACAGCTGCCAGTACCCAAGATGGCCCCCAATAAGGCAGAGGGGAGGGTTAGAGAGCGGTTTTGGGGGGATCAGGGAGGTTGGGGGCTAAGGAGGGGATCCTACACAGTAGCATATGTAAATATGCTATACATTTTTTTTTTTTTTTTTTTTAAACCCTTTTATTTTAGTACTGGCAGACTTTCTGCCAGTACTTAAGATGGCGGGGACAATTGTGGGGTGGGGGAGGGAAGGGAGCTGTTTGGGAGGGATCAGGGGGTGGGATGTGTCAGATGGGAGGCTGATCTCTACACTAAAGCTAAAATTAACCCTGCAAGCTCCCTACAAACTCCCTAATTAACCCCTTCACTGCTAGCCATAATACACGTGTGAGGCGCAGCAGGATTTAGCAGCCTTCTAATTACCAGAAAGCAACGCCAAAGTCATATATGTCTGCTATTTCTGAACAAAGGGGATCCCAGACAAGCATTTACAACCATTTGTGCCATAATTGCACAAGCTGTTTGTAAATGATTTCAGTGAGAAACCTAAAATTGTGAAAAATTTAACGTTTTTTTTAATTTGATCACATTTGGCGGTGAAATGGTGGCATGAAATATACCAAAATGTGCCTAGATCAATACTTGGGGTTGTCTACTACACTACACTAAAGCTAAAATTAACCCTACAAGCTCCCTAAAAGCTCCCTAATTAACCCCTTAACTGCTGGGCATAATACACTTGTGGTGCGCAGTGGCATTTAGCGGCCTTCTAATTACCAAAAAGCAACGCCAAAGCCATATATGTCTGCTATTTCTGAACAAAGGGGATCCCAGAGAAGAATTTACAACCATTTATGCCATAATTGCACAAGTTGTTTGTAAATAATTTCAGTGAGAGATCGAAAGTTTGTGAAAAAATTTGTGAAAAAGTGAACAATTTTTTGTATTTGATCGCATTTGGCGGTGAAATGGTGGTATGAAATATACCAAAATTGGCCTAGATCAATACTTTGGGATGTCTACTAAAAAAAAATATATACATGTCAAGGGATATTCAGGGATTCCTGAAAGATATTAGTGTTCTAATGTAACTAGCGCTAATTTTGGAAAAAAATGGTTTGGAAATAGCAAAGTGCTACTTGTATTTATGGCCCTATAACTTGCAAAAAAAGCAAAGAACATGTAAACATTGGGTATTTCTAAACTCAGGACAAAATTTAGAAACTATTAAGCATGGGTGTTTTTTGGTGGTTTTAGATATGTAACAGATTTTGGGAGTCAAAGTTAGAAAAAGTGTGTTTTTTTCCATTTTTCCTCATATTTTATCATTTTTTTTATAGTAAATTATAAGATATGATGAAAATAATGGTATCTTTAGAAAGTCCATTTAATGGCGAGAAAAACGATATATAATATGTGTGGGTACAGTAAATGAGTAAGAAGAAAATTACAGCTAAACACAAACACCGCAAAAATGTAAAAATAGGCTTGGTCCCAAACGGACAGAAAATGGAAAAGTGCTGTGGTCATTAAGGGGTTAAAGGGACACTGTACTCAATTTTTTTCTTTTGTGATTCAGATTGAGCATGAAATTTTAAGCAACTTTCTAATATACTCCTATTATAAAATTTTCTTCATTCTCTTGGTATCTTTATTTGAAATGCAAGAATGTAAGTTTAGATGCCGGCCCATTTTTTGTGAACAACCTGGGTTGTCCTTGCTGATTGGTGGAAAAATTCATCCACCAATCAAAAACTGCTGTCCAGAGTACTGAACCCAAAAAAAGCTTAGATGCCTTCTTTTTCAAATAAAGATAGCAAGAGAATGAAGAAAAATTGATAATAGGAGTAAATTAGAAAGTTGCTTAAAATTGCATGATCAATCTGAATCACAAAAGAAAAAATTTGAGTATAATGTCCCTTTAATGTCCCTTTAAGGGGTTCAAAATGGGGTAAGGTAGTTGTGTTTTTACAATGTTCTTTAGCATGTCCAAACACACACTCACTGTCTCTCTCTCTCTCTCTCTCTCTCTCCACACACACATATGCAGCAGTATGTGTTCAATGAATATATTAGCACAGCTGTGCTCCAGTAGTTATTTTACTTTTAGGGCTTTAAAAAACTTAGATGAACATTTTATTTTAATAACAGTGTCCATTGAAAACTATATTTAGCCATCACAATTGGGGTAAACACATAGCTAAATTATGAAATATTAATCTTCCGAAAACAATACAAAATTGTTATCCTTGTCATTAATCTCTCAATTTCGTAATCCAAAAACCAAGTGCACAGGATTAAGGACAAGCAAAATGGTGATTTAATTGGTTTACAAATTACATTACAGGTTAAAGGTCCTGTATGTAGTGATGCTGATAGTGGATATGTCAGCAATTAACCTGTTCTACTTCAAACCCATAGATGTGTGTATTTCATTTTAAGGTATTTGAACAGGGGCATTATCAGTACAATGAGTATGTGTGTTTGTTGGGTTATGGATTTTGCTAATTTTCATTAGTGTAAAAGTATTTTTTTTTATTAATTTATTTAACTTTAATTAACTGAGCAAGAGGCGTTTGCATCAGTTTGATGAGGCTGCTTCCTAATGCCATCCAATATAGCGGTAATGTCAGGGTGTTGCCCATGTGCAAAGCCAATGTAAAATTCAATAGGTTTTTGAGGTACTTGGTAACAAGTCAAAAAGTGTTATCTGTAGTTTAGCAAGTTCTTTTAGCTGTGGAATTCCATAAGTAAAAGATGACTTTGTAAACGTATTGTTACGTATCAAAGATTTGAATTGTGATCAGACTAAAAGGACTAGATCATGTTAAACGGATATTAAACAATATGAGAATCAAATATAAGAAATCTCAGAACATTTTTTGTTTTTCTAAATTCCATTGAGTTCTCAAAAAGTAATGGGTGCTGCCATATTTTAGCTTGTAACCCCTTATATATTTTTCCTGTTGAGGACAATTAGGGACACAATTAAAAACAGGCAATAAAAGAGACTATTAAAACAAGGTTGTGTGGAACATAGGATTATCTAAAAGGGTTTCCACACAGCATTGTTTGTACAAACAGGGATAAATAGAAAACTAGTTTAAACATGGCAGAGCCCATTACTTTATAGAAACTAAATTACTTTATAGAAAACTAAACCTTTACACCTATGTTTTTAATATATAAGAAAAAATGCTTCTAATAAACAATGAAAATGTCTGACTGCAATTGTGTTGACATTGAAAAGTGGCTCATTTGCAGGTGTTAACTTGCTGATAGTTATCGAACGATAGATTGTGATCAAGCCCCATAATCTGCAAGGGACGCTAGTGTCAAATTAAAATTACTCTAAAAACTTAGAACAATTTACTTTATCATTATAATGCTCCTTTAATTCCCCATTTCTAAATTTTAGTTTGAGTAGGACCAAGTTTTATAGATCATACAAATTAGTTTTGTAATCTTTGTATACATAAAAACACACATAAAAACCTTCTTCACAATGTTTTAATGTCTATAAAATATCTCAGTATAATTGGTATAGATAGATAGCAGCTTCATTCTGCTCTTAATGTGCAACACTTTGTTTGATGTGTAATGAAATAATTGGCTTAAAACTGAAATAGTTTTTATATCTTCTTATAAAGATTATCAAATAGCAAATGAGAATTAGTCATTCCACCATAACAATAAGAATTGTCAGAAGAGAACAGCATCAAGGGTAAACAGATCGTTTTTACATTGATTCAAAATGATGTTTGATTCAAAAGCCATTTAAATTTATGTGTGCTGTAAATAAATAAATAACATTTTAATATATAAGAAAGAAGTGTTTTGCCATTGAATTTCATTTTCACATTCATTGGATGCTTGCTGACAGTTGGCACACTACTCCCAAGTATATCCCAGCAGGACTGATGTAATGTTTTCTGGTAGCCACAACAAGCGCCAAAAGGTGCATATCTTGAACACACAGGAGTTTGGACAACAAAGTGCCTTAAAAATGAAGCTTAGGTCTGTTCCAAAATCATCGACAAAAAAAATAAAAAATAAAAATATGTCAGCAGACATAGCTAAATGATTCATGAGATTAAACAGCACACAAAGCTGTCAATACTTCTGTTCTGAAAAGGCTCAAAAGAAACCTCTACAGGGTTTATGAATCATGCATATGTATTAAATACATGCAGGTACTGTAGCTATTTGCAATTCAACCTTGGATTATGGGTTTTTTTTTGCAGCGGAATTGTATTGTTAACAGGGCTTTCTCTTATTATTATTTTTTTTTTGCTGGACTATATCAACATGCATATTTGTCAAGTGCTATGGGAAATACAATATTTAAACTAAGATGGGGTTATGAAAAATAGAACATTCTCGTGCAAAATAATTAGAAGTAAAAAAGTACATTATGGGTAATGAACGATTGCCTAGATTTATTTAATTAAAATAAAGACTGAAATTCTGAGTGCTATTTGTTCTACAAATTATTATTAAAATTATTTTTGCAATCTTAAAGATATATTATTTGGGTTATTTTGTTCTACCATCAAGCCTTGTTTGGGTACCAACATGTGTATAACAATATGATGCTCTTCATACACAAAGAAAAATAATATTTTTTATTATAAAATCAAAATGCTTAAAAATTACTTCATCCATAGTTCATCCAAATAAATTGTTTAGGTTTGTTAAGAGTCTGATAAAATGTATTTGACAGACATATTGTGACCCCCTGTGTTTTAGACTGGTTAATCCTAGATAAATATTTGTATGATACATCCTATATTATAAAAGGCCAAGTGTGTTTGTCCGAAGCTGTCATGCACAGTAGAGACAGCACGAGGACAAACACACCTGGCCTTGGATTCCCTACCTGATCTGCCGAGCTGACTGCCGCAAGAAGAAGTGGGCGTGGCCGAGCGTGAAGGGGATGTGTACTAGCGTGAAGCCCCATGAAGGGGGCGTGGTCTAGCAAGAAGTCTGTGAAGGGGCGGGGCCGGGGGCAGGGCCATGAAAGGCCGAGGAGAGAGCTCAAACAGCTCAAAAGAGGGGAGAGGGGGAGAGGGGGAGAGAGAGATCAAGAGGGGAGAAAGAGAGAGGGGAGAAAGAGAGAGGGGGAGAGAGAGGGGAGAGAGAGAGAGGGGAGAAAGAGAGGGGAGAGAGAGAGAGAGAGAGGGGAGATGGAGAGAGGGGAGAGAAAAAGAGGGGAGATGTGGAGAGAGAGTGAGAGAGAGAGAGAGAGAGGGGGGAGAGAGAGAAAGAGAGAGGGGAGATAGAGAGGGGAGAGAGAGAGAGGGGAGAGAGAGAGTGGGGGAGAGAGAGAGAGGGGGAGAGAGAGAGGGGAGAGAGAGAGACAGAG